>NC_090823.1:38789969-39096172 GCF_000390325.3 Nicotiana tomentosiformis
ACGGATGCAATTTCTTTGTTTCTTAACTTTCGGACTTGCCGATCAATAATAGAAACTGGAATCTCTTCATCAGTCAATTCTTCATTTACCTCAATAGTCTCAACCGGAACAATGACTGTCGGGTCTCCAACTACTTTCTTTAACATAGACACATGAAACACCGGGTGTACTAATGACATCTCAGGTGGTAGCTCAAGCTTGTATGCTACCTCGCCGATCCTCTGAATGATTTTTTGCGGTCTGACATACCTCGGGCTCAATTTTCCCTTTCTTACCAAATCGCATTACACCCTTCATGGGGGAAACTTTCAAAAATACCCAATCATCTTCTTTGAATTCCAAATCTCTACGACGAACATTTGAATAGGATTTCTGATGACTCTAAGCAGTCTTCAACCACTCCTTAATGATTTTAACTTTTTCCATAACCTGATGCACGAGGTCTGGCCCTATCAACTCTGTTTCCCCCAATTTCGAACCACCCAATGGGAGATCTACATCTCCTACCATATAAAGCCTCGAACGGTGCCATTTGAATGCTAGCATGATAGATATTGTTATATGCAAATTCTATGAGTGGTAAATGATCATCCCAGCTACCTTTAAAGTCTATAACACAAGCACGCAACATATCCTCAAGCGTCTGAATAGTCTGCTCTGCCTGCCCGTCAGTCTGTGGGTGAAAGGCTGTACTAAGATTCACTTGAGTACCCAAACCTTGCTTAAATTTCTTCCAAAAATTAGCAGTGAATTGTGCCCCCCCGATCAGAAATGATGGAAACTGGGGTGCCATGTAACCTGACTATTTCTTTGATATACAACTGAGCATATTGCTCCACTGTGTTGGTAGACTTAACCGACAAAAAGTGTGCTGATTTCGTGAGTCGATCCACAATCACCCAAATTGAGTCAAACTTGCGCAGAGTGCGCGGTAATCCTACCCAAAGTCCATATTAATCATTTCCCATTTCCACATTGGAATTTCTATGTTCTGTGCCAACCCACCGGGCCTTTGGTATTCGGCCTTCACTTGCTGACAGTTCGGACATCTTGCTACAAAGTCCGCCACATTCCTTTTCATATCATTCCACCAATAGACTTCCTTTAGATCATGATACATTTTTGTAGAACCTGGGTGCACAGAATACCTAAAAGTGTGAGCTTCAATCAAAATTCTTTCACGGAGACCATCCACATTTGGAACACATAGTCGCCCTTGGTACCTTAGTGTACCATCATCCATGCCAAGAGAAAAGGCCATGGTCTTATGTTTATGAATCCCCTCTTTCAATTGCACCAACAATGGATCGCTGTATTGCTTCTCTTTAACTTCTACAACAAGCGATGATTCAGCTCTATTTTGCACAACTACCCCTCCTTCACTAGAGTCCGTAAGATGAACTCCCAAACTAGCCAATCGGTGAACTTCCTTGGCTAATGGCCTCTGATATGCCTCCAAGTGAGCTAAACTACCTATAGATTTCCGGCTAAGAGCATCAGCCACAATATTGGCCTTTCCCGGATGATATAGAATATCGATGTCGTAGTCCTTGAGTAACTCAAGCCATCTTCTCTGCCTCAGATTCAATTCCTTCTGCTTGAAAATGTATTGAAGGCTTTTATGGTCCGTGAATATATCAACATGGATCCCATATAAATAATGATGCCAAATTTTTAATGCAAATACCACCGCCGCAAGTTCTAAATCATATGTTGGATAGTTCTTTTCATGATTCTTTAGTTGCATAGAAGCATAAGCTATCACCTTCCCATGTTGCATTAATACATACCCAAGCCCGATTCTTGAAGCATCATAATATACCACAAATCCATCCATACCCTCTGGTAGAGTCAACACCGGCGCCGTAGTCAGTCTTGCTTTCAATTCCTGGAAACTCTTTTCACAAGCATCTGACTATTGGAACTTAATTGTCTTCTGCGTCAATTTAGTCAATAGAGAGGCAAGAGTAGAAAAACCCTCCACAGACTTTCTGTAATATCCAGCTAAGCCTAAGAAACTGCAAATCTCTGTTGGAGTTGTAGGCCTCGGCCAATTCTTCACCGCTGAAATTTTCTAAGGATCAACCTTAATCCCCTCACTAGAAACTACATGACCCAAGAATATGACTGTTTCAAGTCAAAATTCACACTTTGAAAACTTTGCATATAACTGGTGCTGATGCAGGGTTTGCAGAACTACCCTGAGATGATCGGCATGATCTTCTCGACTTCGTGAATATACAAGAATATCGTCAATAAACACTATCACAAAAGATTCGAGGAATGGCTTGAAAATGTGATTCATAAGATCCATGAAGGCTGATGGGGCATTTGTTAGCCCAAAAGACATCACCAGAAATTCAAAATATCCATACTGGGTTCTAAAAACTGTTTTCGGAATATCCCGCTCCCTGATCTTCAATTGGTGATACCCGGATAGTAAATCGATTTTGGAAAAGTACCTGTCACCTTGTAATTGATCAAACAAGTCATCTATCCTTGGCAGTGGGCACTTATTTTTGACTGTTACCTTATTAAGCTGCCGATAGTCAATACACATTCTCAGTGACCCATCTTTCTTTCTTACAAAAAGGACTGGTGCGCCCCAAGGCAACACACTTGGCCGGATAAAACCCTTTTCTAACAAATCTCTCAATTATTCCTTTAGCTCCTTCAATTCCGCCGGTGCCATTCTGTAGGGTGGAATAGATATAGGATGCGTGTCTGGCATCACATCAATCCCAAAATCAATATCCCTGTCAGGTGGGATCCCAAGGAGTTTATCCGGAAAGACTCCCGAAAATTCATTCACAACAGGCACAGACTCAAGTGTAGGTGCCTCAGCATCGGTGTCCGTAACCCGGACCAAATGGTAAATACATCCCTTGTTTATCATCTTTGTGGCCTTAAGGTAGGAAATAAACCTACCCTTTGGCACTACATCATCACCTTTCCACTCAATAACTACCTCATTTGGAAATTCGAACCTAACAGTCCTGGTTCGGCAATTAAGCTTGGCAAAACAAGAATAAATCCAATACATCCCCATTATCACATCAAAATTGACCATTTTCAATTCAATAAGATTGGCCACGATGTCTCGACCACGCAATGTGACAGCACAATCCCTATAAACCCGCGCGGCCAAAATAGACTCACCAACCGGAGTAGATATAGAGAACGACTCATAAAGCTGTTCTGGTTCTATCCCAAATTCCATAGCAACATAAGGAGTGACATATGACAAAGTGGAACCGGGATCAATAAGAGCATATGCATCATGAGATTGGACAGTCAATATACTTGTGACAACATCTGGAGAAGCCTCTGATTCCCAATGTCTCCGCATAGCATAAAATCTACTGGGTCCTCCTGAATTTTGTGCACCACCTCTAGCTGCACCATGCCCTGCGGGTGCTGGGGTGCCTCGAGCTGGAGGTGCTGTGGATGTAGTAGCTGCAGAATTAGTTGGTTGTGCTGTGCCTCTTCCCATATTTTGGCAGGACGAGCGACCCCACAAACTACACACATAACATACTGGTAGGTCCATGAAACAGGACCCAAAGTGCATCCTCCCACACTTAGGGCATGGAAGCCTCCGCTGCTGAAACCTTCTGTCGGGCCGACCCTGCTGGTAGGGTCCCCTGTTGCCCTGACTGGGTCCAGATGACTGTGCACCCATCGAAGACTGGGCGAATGATTGGGATGGTCCTGATGACCCTCTCATGAATGCCGACCTACCACCACCACCACCGGAAGAACCACCAAAGTTGCCCGCAGACCGGGCCTTGCTGCTACTCTAACGCTCCATTCTATTCTTCAATTTGCAAGTCTCTGTGGCTTGAGCAAATGCAACCATCTTACCATAGTTCATATCGGAATTCAAGGTAACTGTAGAGGCCTCATTGATAACTAATGGGCTAAGTCCCTGTACAAACCGGCGTACTCTAGCCTCCATAGTGGGCAACATGTGAATAGCATACTTGGACAGGTGCGCAAACTCCATATGGTACTCCCACACATTCATACTACCCTGCTTCAGGCTTTCAAACTCAGCGGCACGAGCTGCCTTAGTTTTGGCAGGCAAGAAATGATCTATAAAGGCATCTGTGAACTCACCCCACCTTGCTAGAGGGCTTCCCTCCTCATGGGATTCCTTCCACAACTCAAACCAAGAATAAACCACCTCTTTCAGGCGGTAAGAGGCCAACTCTACTCCCTCTGTCTCTGTAGCATGCATAACCCGAAGAGTTTTGTGCATCTCATCAATGAATTCCTGGGGGTCCTCCTCGGGATCAGTACCTGTAAACACTGGAGGATCTAACTGAAGTAACTTGTTCACCCTGGAACTAGCGGATTCTCCTAGATGATTGGAAGAAGTAGGCCCAACACTCGATCTCTGGGCCTGAGAAGCCACTAACTGTGTCAACATTTGTATGGCTCCCCTAATATCAATATCAGACACACCAGAATCGGAAGCTGGAGCTGGAGGTATTAGTTGGAGGAACCGTTGCACCTTCTGTAGGGGTAGGGACATGTGCGGCCTGATCAGTTGTAGTAGAGCCAGGCAGTGTAGTAGCTGGAGGAATATTCTCACTCCTCGGGTGCTCACCCGCATCATCAATTATAGGATTAACTGTCATTCCTGGGGTGACATTGGCTGTTTAGCCAGTTCTTGCCTTCTTCTTAGGTGCCATGTACTAAAAATTAGAGCAACGCAAGAGTTAAAGGAGGAACAATCTTACAACCAGCTTTATCGCACGATCAAGAACATGAAAGAATGGTATTATTCCTAAATGCCCATGTAGCATCCTAATTATAGATGTGGTCGACAACACACCGATAATAGGGACTCTACTAGACACGGCTCCGAGACATCCTAGGATACTTTAAAACCTTAGGCTCTGATACCAAGTTTGTCACACCCCAAAACCGTGGAGCACAACCGGCGCTCAACCGAGTGAACCCGACCGAGCAATCCTGTTAGATCTCTTCTACCCAAACTCATTCATGAATAAAGAGAATATATGTTTTCCTTAATTAAACAATAAAGTGATTGTGTCTGCAGTTACCAATTTCTTATCATAAGTTCCACCATTTTTAAAGTCTCAAATGGACAAGTAATACAACCATAACATAACATAGTTTGTCTTTCCCAGTACCAATACACAACCCATACTATGTCTACGGAGCCTCTATAGATAAAGAAGAGTACAATGATAATGCCAGCAATAAGGCCCTGGCTATACCTCAACCATAATACATAAAGATCAAAAGATGTATGACCCCGAGATGAAGTGGGGCTCCCCAAGTCAGCTGGGAAGAAGGTGTACTGCTATCACTGATCAATGTCTCCTGCTGTAGAACCACCTACATCTATTTAAAGATGCAACGCCCCCGGCAAAAGGGACGTTAGTACCATCGAATAGTGCTAGTATGAAAACTAAACACCAATTTAAGAATTTAGAAATACAAGATAATTATGATGAACCAGTGCGGCAATTGAATAATATAGATAACTGTCTCAACCATAGAAAGCTTATTAAAATCTATCAACAACATTTATAGGATTTAAGATGAGATCCTATATAACCATCTTCACACAAAGCGGTCCCGCCGCCTCACTCGATGTATGCAGGAGGAGGTGTACGTACAATACCACAACTCTAATCAAGTAGCCCTGCCGCCTCACCTCAATGTATGTGGGTGGATGTATAACCACAGTACCAAGAACCTATACAAAGCGGCTATGCCGCCTCACCCCAATGTATGCGGGTGGAAATGCATCAACAATACCAATGCCAACACAAAGCAGCTATGCCGCCTCACCCCAATGTATGCGGGTGGTAGTGCCATAACAATACCAAAACCATGCACAAAGCGGTCGTACCGCCTCACCTTAATGTAAGCGGGTGGAGGTGCAGTCCCATAATATCATAATCCCTACACAAATTAGGGTTTAGGGTGTAGAATCTTACCTCTAGGATGAAGATCTAGTGAGCTTGCCTTCTTAATCTTCCAAAACTTGAGCAAGAATTGAAGAACAAATATTGGAGAACACCTTCTCACTCTAGGGCACCCTCTCTCACTCTAAAATGTCAGATAATAGCTCAAAAATGACCCAAAGAGTGTATTTAATGAAATAGGGTCGGGTTTTAAAAACCCAAATATGGAGCTCCGGAACAAGGTATGCGATCGCATAACCGATATGCGGACCGCATATCGGTCGCATAGTTGGTTACAAAATAGCCAAAAGAACTGTCTATGTATGTGGTCAATATGCGGTCCGCATAACCGTTATGCGGTCGCATAATGCACCGCATAACAGTTATGCGGTCGCATAGTCGACCGCATAATTGCTTCCAATTGGCCTAATTAACTGCCTCACTCTGCGGCCGTTATGCGGTCCGCAGATTGATTCTGCGGTCGCATAATGGACCGCAGAAATGCACTTTTCTGCCAAAAATATTTCTTTACTTTCCGGTGCATTGTTCAACCCAAAACGCTCGCCGCAAAAAATTTCTACAATCCTCAAACACGTAAGCCTAGTCCGACACCATGAAACATTATTTTCTTTGCAAAATTTATCGGGCTTACAACTTAAGTACTTCAAAATTTTTCGGGGTGTTACAAATAGATTCAGCATTGCTCGATAATTGGAGACAGATACTCTGTACCAGCAGGTGGTAGAGATTGCAAGAAGGTTAGAGGGTATGCAGGGCCATGAGAGGGAGGACAGGGAGGCCAAGAGGCCTCGAGATTCTGGAGGATATAGTGGTGCCCCCACCCTAGCTGCAACCCATTATGGTAGAGGCTGTGTGAGCCATCCAGTTCATTCAGCAGCTACAATTTCTAGTGGTGCTCCAGCTATTTTGAGGTCTCAGGTTGCCCACATTGCTCAGCCACTTTCTAGTGCACCTCCTACACGGGGTACCTTCAGCGGTCAGTCCAGCCGACCAGGCCCGAGCCAGTTTTAGCAGCCATGCCCACCTAGAGCTTGCTTTTAGTGTGGTGACACCAAACATATGGTGAGAGACTGTCCTAGAATCAGGAGGGGTGCACCTCTACAGACTACTCAGGCTCCATGGATTCCACCTGGTCCACAGACTTCACAGTACATGGTTGCTACTCCAGTTGCCGCTCCACCCGCGCAACCAGCTAGGGGTGGGGGACAGGCGGGTAGAGGTCGCCTTAGAGGGGGAGGCCAGGCTAGATTCTATGCTTTTCTGGGTAGGACAGAGGTAGTCGTATCATATGCAGTCATTACAGGTATGGTTCCAGTTTGTCATAGGGATGCATCAGTCTATTTGATTCGGGATCCACTTATTCATATGTGTCATCTTAATTTGCTCTGTATTTGGATATATCACGTGATTCTTTGAGTTATCCTATTTATGTGTCCACAACGGTGAGAGATTCTATTATTGTGGACCGTGTGTATATGTCGTGTTTAGTTATTATTGGTGGTTCTGAGACCAGAGGTGATCTATTGCTACCAAATATGGTAGACTTTGATGTGATCTTGGGCATGGATTGGCTGTCGCCCTATCATGATATTTGCACCCCATTTCCCCTTTTAATGCTTCACACATGTGTGTTTATGGTTTTATGACCTACGGTGTTGATTAGTTTCATTCTGGGAAGATTTTGGGTTGAATTGGACCCTTTGATCCTTGGCTTAGAAGCCTAAGTTGATTATGTTGGCCAAACTTTCACTTTTGTAAAACGACCCCGGAACGGTGTTTTAATGGCTCTTATAGCTTTGTATCGTGATTTTGGACTTGGGCGTATGCCCGAAATCGAATTTGGACGTCCGTAGGTTGACTTGTGTTGTTTTGCCGAAAATTGGCAATTTGATGTTTAGAAGTTTGACCTTAGGTTGAGTTTTGGCTATCGGGTTCAGAATTTGTTTTGGGACTTGAATAGGTCCGTTATGCTATTTAGAACTTGTCTGCAAAATTTGATATCATTTGGAGTTGATTTGATAGGATTCAGACGCTTAGTTGCAATTCTAGAAGTTCTTGAACTTTACTTTGAAATTCATGCATTTTGGTGTCTAATTCGTAGTTCTAGATATTATTTTTGTGTTTTTATCACGTGAGTGAGTTCGTTTAATAGTTTAAAACTTGTGTGAATGTTTGGTTTGGTGCCCCGAGGGCTCGGATGAGTTTCAGAGGTGTTTCAGAATGTTTTTGATTGAAAATAAAAATCTTGTGTGTTGATGCCTCTGGTGTCGCATTTGCAACACCAGGGTCGCAATTACGAAGATGATTTGGGCCGGGCTAGGTTCGCATTTGCGATGAATGTGTCGCTTTTGCGAAGGGAACAAAGTTCACATTTGTGAACCCATTTTTGCATTTGCGAGATTTTCCCTAAGTCTGTCAGTGCCGCAATTGCGAGCTTTTCTTCGCAATTGCAAACCTAGTGTAGCAATTGCGTGTCACGACCCGGAATTCCCAACCTCAGGACCTTGATGTGCTTAACATTCACTTGCTAGGCTAGCCGACGTTGACAAAGAAATTAACCAATTTTTAGCAATTAACTCAAGTGATGACAATAAACGAGAAATAAACTCCAAATCTAACACTGCGAATATAAACAACGTGATACTAACTACTCCCAAAAATACGGAGTCACGAGTACATGAGCAACTAGAAGTCTACAAACATAGTCTGAAATAAATACAACTATTCGAAAAGATAAATAGTAAAGGTAGGAAATGGAAGGGGACTAAAAGGTCTGCGAGTATCAGCAGATCTACCTCGAGTCTCCGTGTGATAGTGATCCGAGCCGACGCACCTCTAAGCACCGGTGGGACCGATAACAGAATCTGTACAAGAAGTGAAAAAGTGTAGTATGAGTATAACCGACCCAATATACTCCGTAAGAGTCGAGCCTAACCTCGTCGAGGTAGTGACGAGGCTATGACAAGACACCTACGTAAAAACCCTGTACAAATATATATAAAGCAGTAAAATAACAAGATGAATGATAAATATTAACTGGGAGGGGACATGCGAAAGGGGAGAATATAAAAAAAATGGCAAGTACGATATCCTGAAATAACTTCTTCCGAATTAAGCAACAATATAACCAAGTAAATCACCAAAACCAGAAATCAGATAAAGCAATGATATGAAAATGAATGGCACGTCATCACCCTTCGTGCTTTTACTCTCGTCCTCACCATATAATATCATGAATATAATGGCACGACATCACTCTTCATGCTTTAACTCACTGACACGGCATCACCCTTCGTGATTTTACTCTCAAATCTATCAATATATGATAATTAATTCAAATAAGGCACGACAACACCCTTCGTGCTTCTCTCTCTTCCTCACAACGCAACAATTGAAATCTGAATAATAAAAATCAAGGTGGGAAACAATTTCACTTAAAATATAGTGCCACGATATCAAACTCAACTTTCAAAATATACAACATCTTTGAAATAAACAATAAATATGAAATGAATAGTTTAAAGAAGTAATAATCTAACATAAGCATGGATAACATGATTATCAAAACAATTTAATACAAAGAAACAATTTCCACCCCCGCATGCTTTAACCTAATGACAACTTATAGATACTCGTCACCTCACATATACGTTGTCCCCACACATAAAACACGTAGCAAATAGACCAACAAGTCCTAATCCCTCAAGTCAAGGTTAACCACGACACTTACCTCACTTTGCAACCAAATCCATGCCCAACCGCGACTTTTCCTCTAGAATTAGCCTCCAAACCAATCAAATCTAACGAAATATAGTTCAAATAATTCAAAATTGACTTTAGAAACTACCTATTAATAAAAGAGGTTCAGTTTTGATCATTTTTTTGAAAAAGTTAACAAAAGTAAACCCTTGGCCCACTTGGTCGAAACTCGAGGTTCGGACCAAAACCTTATTACCCATTCACCCCCGAGGCCGGTTATGTGATTTGTTTCGAAATCTGACCTCAATTTGAGGTCTAAATCTCAATTTTACAAAAATCCCCAATTCATGAAAAGTAATGGGGAATTGAAAAGAAATGGATTAAAGTCATTTACCAATGAATTTGGGAAGAAAAGTCCCTTGGAAAATCGTCTCTAGAGTGTTTAGGGTTGAGAAATGGTGTAAAATGAGCTAAATCCCGATTTTCCCTCTTTTACCCATCTGCAGATGTCGCAATTGCGATGTCTTGTTCGCAATTGCGAGCATCGCAAATGCGAGACGAGGGTCGCAAATGCGAACCCTATCTCAGAAGAACAGAAGTCGCAAATGCGAATAACCAGCCTTCGCAAATGCGGCCAATATCTTCGCAATTGCAAAAAAGTCCTATTTTGCAAGGCATCGCAAATGCGACCAAGTGATCGCTAAAGCGATCTTGTGCTATTCGCAATTGCGAACCATTTCCTTGCAAATGCGAGGTTACCCAATCTCATCCCATACTCGAAAATACGAGCCAGACCTTGCAAATGCGAGATCTGCATTAGAACACCAGAGCTGGAAGAACACCAGCTCTCTTCAACTATCCAATCTCATCCGAAACTCACTTGAGCCCCCCATGCTCCAAACCAAACATGCACACAAGTGTAATAATATCATACAAACTCGCTCGCGTGATCAAAACACCAAAATAACACCTAGAACTACGAATCAGACATCAAAATGCATGAAATTTTCAAAGAAACTCAAGAACTTCCAAATTCACAACCGAGCATCTGAATCCTATCAAATCAACTCCGTTCAGCATCAAATTTTGCAGACAAGTTTTGAATTGTAAAATGGACCTATACCAAGTTCCAGACTAAAATCCGAACCCAGTAGCCATAAAGTCAACTTACGATCAAACCTAGGAAATCTTTAAACCTTCAAGTTACTAGTTTTCAACAAATTACGTCAAATTAAGTTAAGGACTTCCGAATTCAATTTCGGGCATACACCCAACTCCAAAATCACGATACGGACCCACCAGGATCATCAAAATACCGATCCGGGGTTGTTTACAGTAAATGTTGACGTAGTCAACTCAAGTTATTTTAAAGCTACAATTCATGTTTTCTTCAATCTTTCACATAAAATCTTTCCAGAAAAAGATACGGAATGTACACGCAAATCGAGAAACACTAAACGAAACTAATCAAGGTCTCGGAACACAGAAATAAGGGCTAGAGCTCAAAATGATCTATCGGGTTATCACATTCTCCACTTCTAAAACAAACATTCATCCTCGAACGAACATAGAAAGGTACATGGACTGGTGAAAAGGTGGGGGGTATCTACTCCGCATATCAGAATCGGACTCCCACATAGTTGCCTCTATCGAATGACCTCTCCACTGTACTATAACAGAAGGATAACTTTTAGATCTCAACTTTCGGACCTCCCGTGCTAGAATGGCCACCGGCTCCTCCTCGTAGGTCAAATCCTTGTCCATTTAGACTGAGCTGAAATCTAATACATGGGATGGATCACCGTGATACTTCCGAAGCATGAAAACATGGAACACTGGGTGAATTGCTGATAAGCTAGGTGGCAATGCAAGCTTGTAAGCCACCTCACCAACACTCTCAAGGATCTCAAAGGGTCCGATATACCTAGGGCTCAACTTGCCCTTCTTCCTGAACCTCGTCACACCCTTCATGGGTGAAACCTGGAGCAAAACCCCCTCTTCAACCATGAATGCAATATCACAAACTCTCTGATCGGCATAACTCTTCTACCTAGACTGTGTTGTACGAAGCCGATCCTGAATCATCTTGACCTTTTCCAAGGCATCTTGTACCAAATTTGTACCCAGCAACCGAGCCTCTCCCGACACAAACCAACTAACTAGAGAATGACACCGCCTCCCATATAAGGCCTTATAAGGAGCCATCTGAATACTCGATTGGTACCTGTTATTATAGGCAAAGTCCGCAAGTGGAAAGAACTGATCCCAAGAACCCCCGAAATCCATAACACATGCGTGAAACATATCCTCCAATATCTAAATGGTGCGTTTGGACTGCCCGTCCGTCTGGGGTGAAATTTTGTACTCAACTCAACTTTGTGCCTAAATCATGATGTACGGCCCTCCAGAAATATGATGTGAACTGTGTCCTTCGGTCAGAAATTATGGACATCGGTACACTGTGAAGACAAACAATCTCGCGGATATAGATCTCTGCCAGCCGCTCTGAAGAATAGGTAGCTGCCACCGAAATGAAATGCGCCGACTTGGTCAACCTATCCACAATGACCCATACTATGTCAAATTTCTTCAAAGTCCATGGGAACCCAACAATGAAATCTATGGTAATAAGCTCCCACTTGCACTCGGGAATTCAAGACTTTGAAGCAACCGCCAAGCTTCTGATGCTCGTACTTCACCTACTTGCAATTCAAACACCGAGCCACATACGCAACTATATCTTTCTTCATTCTTCTCTACCAATAATGCTGCCTCAAATCCTAATACATCATAGTGGCACACGGATGAATGATATACCACGAGCTGTGGGCCTCCTCAAGAATCAACTCACGAAGCCCATCCACATTAGGCACACAAATCCGACCCTGCATCCGCAACACCCTATCATCTCCAATTGAAACCTTCTTGGAATCACCATGCTACACCGTGTAATTAAGGACAAGCAAATGGGGGTCATTATACTGACGCTCTCTGATGCGCTCATACAAAAAAGACTGAGAAACCGTGCAAGCAAGAACCCGTCTAGGCTCCGAAATATCTAACCTCACGAACTGATTGGCCAAGGCCTGAACATCTTATGCTAGTGTTCTCTCACCAGTTGGAATATATGCGAGGCTACCCATACTTACAGGATTTCTCGTCAAGGCATCGACCACCACATTGGCCTTCCTAGAATGATACAAAATGGTAATATCATATTCTTTTTGCAGCTCTAACCACCTCCGCTGCCTCAAGTTGAGATCTTTTTGCTTAAACAAGTATTATAGACACTGATGATCTGTGAATACTTCATAAGACACGCCGTAGAGGTAATGCCTCCAAATCTTCAATGCATGAATAATAGTTTCCAACTCTAAGTCATGAACATGGTAATTCTTCTCATGAA
Source organism: Nicotiana tomentosiformis (assembly GCF_000390325.3). Classification (NCBI taxonomy): domain Eukaryota; kingdom Viridiplantae; phylum Streptophyta; class Magnoliopsida; order Solanales; family Solanaceae; genus Nicotiana; species Nicotiana tomentosiformis. Next base: position 38,803,041 of record NC_090823.1, read on the forward strand.
CTTTCAACTGCCGAGACGCGTATGCAATCACCCTGCCATCCTGCATAAATACTGCACCAAGCCCAATACTCTATGCATCATAATACACAGTATAGGATCCTGAACCTGTGGCCATCACCAATATTGGGACTGTAGTCAAAGCAATCTTGAGCTTCTGAAAGCTCAACTCACACTCATCGGACCACCTGAATGGGGCACCCTTCTGGGTCAATCTAGTCATTGGGCCTGCAATAGATGAAAATCCCTCCACGAACCGGCGGTAAAAACCTGCCAAACCCAGGAAGCTCTGAATCTTTGTAGTTAAAGTAGGTCTAGGCCAGTTCTGAACTGCCTCAATCTTCTTAGGATCCACTTTAATGCCCTTAGGAGATACCACATGCCCCAAAAAGGCAACCGAATCCAACCGAAAGTCACACTTTGAAAAACTGGCATATAACTGACTATCTCTCAGAGTCTAAAATACAATCCGAAGAGGCTGCTCATTCTCCTCTCGACTGGGGGTGTAGATCAAAATATCATAAACGAAGATGATCACAAAATAATCCAAATAGGGATTAAATACCTAATTCATCAAATCCATAAATGTTGTTGGGGAATTTGTCAAGCCAAATGACATCACTAGGAACTCATAATGCCTATACCGAGTTTGAAAAGTTATCTTAGGGACATCCGATTCCCTAATCTTCAACTGATGGTAGCCAGATCTCAAATCAATCTTCGAATACACTTTGGCACCCTGAAGCTGATCAAATAAGTCATCAATCCTCGGCAATTGATACTTGTTCTTGATAGCGACTTTTTTCAACTGCCGATAATCTATACATATCCTTATCGAACCATCCCTTTTCTTCACGAACAACACTGGTGCACCCTAGGGTAAGACACTAGGCCTAATGAATCCTTTATCAAGGAAATCCTGCAACTGCTCCTTTAGTTCCTTTAACTTAGGTGGGGCTATACGGTATGGTGGAATAGAAATGGGCTGGGTGCTCGGAGCCAAGTTAATACATAAGTTGATATCTCTATCAGGTGGCATCCCCAGCAAATCTGTAGGAAACACCTTCGGAAACTCACACACAACTGGTACTGAATCCAAGGAAGGAACCTCCGCACTAAGATCACAGATATAGGCTAAATATACTAGACATCCTTTCTCTACCATACGCCCAACCTTCAAATAATAAATAACCCTACTGATAGAATGGCCATGAGTCCCTCTCCACTCTAATCGAGGTAAACCAAGCATGGCTAAGGTCACCGTCTTGGTGTGACAATCCAATATATCGTGATAGGTGACAGCCAATCCATGCCCAAAATGACGTCAAAGTCCACCATATCAACAAGTAGGAGATCTACACTAGTCTTAAGGCTCTTGATAGAAACCAGACACAAGTGATAAACACAATCTACAATAATAGAATCTCCCACATGCGTGGACATATATACAGGAGCACTCAAAGAATCATGAGGCATAAGTAGATATGAAGCAAAATAGGATGACACCTAGGAATAAGTAGAGCCAGGATCAAATAGGATTGAAACATCTCTATGGAAAACTGGAAAAATACATGTGATGACGGTGTCAGATGACTCTGCCTTAGGTCTAGCTGAAAATGCATAAAAATAAGACTGGGACCCACCACTCTGACCTCTGCCTCTAATGGCCTAACCTCCACCTCTAGCAGCCTGAACCCTCATCTCTAGCTAGCTGAGCGGGCGGTGAAGCAACCAATACCAGAACCATGGCATGAGAACTTTGTTGTGGCATGCCGCCCTGTGACCTAGGGCTAAATCTAGCAATGTGCCTCGGATCTCCACAAGTATAATAAGCCCTCGGCTGCTGTGACTGCTGATCCTAGAACTGGCCTTGTCGACCTAGATAACCACCCTAATAACTCTTGATCGGAGGTCCACTAATAGGAGCTAATGTTGTACTCTAGGGTAGCTGCTTAGGATGAGACACATAAGACCCACGAATACTCGAAGCACCGTGGGATGCCTGAATCGCTGACTGAAACGGCCTAGGAGGATGTCCTCTACCAAAAGAACCTCTGCCTCCAGATGAGGCACCACTGAAGCTACCAAAATGACGGGGCCTCTTCTCAAATGTCGCTTTTATATCCTGACCACAAATCATCTCGATCCATCTAGCAATATCGACGGCCCTTTGGAAAGAAATATCATCCCCGGTCTCCTTGGCCATCTGTAGCCTAATACTGAAAGTAAGTCCATTAATGAATCTCCTCACTCTCTCCCTCTTAGTAGGGAGTAAGATAACTATATGGTGAGTGAGGTCCACAAATCGGGTCTCATATTGGGTAACACTTATGCTACCCTGCTGAAGGCGCTTAAACTGCCTACGGTTTTCCTCTCTCAGAGTGTAAGAAATAAACTTCTCCAGATATAGTTACGAAAACTGATCCCAAGTAAGTGGAGGTAAAATATCTAGTCTGCTCTGCTCAAAATCCTACCACTACCTCTTGGCAGAACCAGCCATCTAGAATACTGCAAATTCGACCCCATTGGTCTCAATAGTACCCATGTTACGCAATACCTCATGGCAACGGTTCAAGTAATCTTGTGGGCCCTCAGAAGGTGAACCACTGAAGTGAATAGGGAAGAGCTTTGTGAACTTATCCAATCTCATCAATCCCTTAGAAGACATGCGGGGCCTCTCCCTGGTCTGTGCAGCAACAACAGGCTGAACCACCCCAACTAGCTGGACTACTGGAGTCTGATATATGGGATCCATCTGCTCCGGAGTGTGAGTAGCAGGAGTCTGTGCTCTTCCCCAACTTGAGAGATAGATGCTGCCACAGGAAATGCACCGGTCTGAGCCACACGCTCCATAAGTCCCACTAAATGTACTAGAGCATCCTAAAGCACAAGAGTGGCCATAAACCCTTCCGGGACCTGAGCGGGTCTGACTGGTGTAGTCTGAGCTTGGATCTCCTCCTCATGATCAATCTGAGGCTCTATTGTGGGTGCTGCTGCTCGAGCTCTAGGCTGAGCTCTGCCTCAACCTCTACCTCTGGTAGTGGCTGTAACATAGGGCTCCGACTCCTATCCGGCTGTAGATGATGTACGTGTTCTTACCATATGTGAGAGAACAAGAATGGAATGATTCAAACATCAATGATAGAATAAAATCACACTATAAGGAAAGAAAGAAGTGAAATTTTCCCGAAAACTCCATAGCCTCTAGAAGATAAGTACATACGTCTCCTTACCAATCCTCCAGACTCTACTAAGCTTGCTCATGACTCGTGAGACCTAAGCAACCTAGGGACCTGATACCAACTTGTCACGACTCAGAATTTCCAACCTTGGGACCATGATGGCACCTAACATCCACTTGCTAGGCAAGCCAACGTTAATAAAGAAATTAACTAATTTTTAGCAATTAACTCAAGTAATGACAATAAATGAGAAATAAACTCCAAATGTAACACAATGCGAATATAAACAATGTGATACTAACTACTCCCAGAAATCCGGAGTCATGAGTACATGAGCAACTAGAAGTCGACAAACATAGTCAGAAATAAATACAACTGTTCGAAAAGATAAACAGTAAAGGTAGGAAATGGAAGGGGACTAAAAGGTCTGCGAACGCTAGCAGATCTACCTCGAGCCTCTATATGATAGTGATCCGAGCCGACACACCTCTAAGCACCGCTGGGACCGATACCAGAATCTGTACAAGAAGTGTAGAAGTGTAGTATGAGTACATCCGATCCAATGCACTCCGTAAGTGTCGAGCCTAACCTCGACGAGGTAGTGACAAGGCTATGACAAGACACCTACATAAAATCCCTGTACAAATATATATAAAGAAGCAAAATAACAAGAATGATAAATATTAACTAGGAGGGGACATGCAAAAGGGGAGAATATAAAAAAACGGTAAGTACGATGCCTCGAAATAATTTCTTCTGATTTAAGCAATAATATAACCAAGTAAATCACCAAACCCGGAAATCAGATAAAGAAATGATATGAAAATGAATAGCACGACATCACCCTTCATACTTTTACTCTCGTCCTCACCATGTAATATCATGAATATAATGGCACGGGATCACCCTTCGTGCTTTTACTCACTGACAGGGCATCACCCTTCATGCTTTTACTCTCAAATCTATCAATATATGGTAACAAATTCAAATAAGGTACGACAACACCCTTCGTGCTTCTCTCTCTTCCTCACCAAGCAACAATTTAAATTTGAATAATAAAAATCAACGCGGGAAACAATTTCACTTCAAATATAGTGCCACGATACCAAACTCAACTTTCAAAATATACAACATCTTTGAAATAAACAATAAATATGAAACGAATAATTTAAAGAAGTAATAATCTAACCTAAGCATGAATAACATGATTAACAAAACAATTTAATACAAAGAAACAATTTCTACCCCCGCATGCTTTAACCTAATGACAATGCATAGATACTCGTCACCTCACATATACGTTGTCCCTACACATAAAATACGTAGAAAATATACCAACAAGTCCTAATCCCTCAAGTCAAGGTTAACCACGACACTTACCTCACTCTGCAACCAAAGCAATGCTCAACCGCGGCTTTTCCTCTAGAATTAGCTTCCAAACCAATTAAATCTAACCAAATATAGTTCAAATAATTCAAAATATGCTTTAGAAACTACCCATTTATGAAAGAGGTTCAATTTTGATAATTTGAGGTCAAAACCTTATTACCCATTCACCCCCGAGGCCGGTTATGTGATTTGTTTCGAAATCCGACTTCAATTTGAGGTCTAAATCTCGATTTTATAAAAAACCCCAATTCTATCTAAATCCCTAATTTCTACCATGGAAATTCTAAATTTGATGTTTAAATCTCATGAAAAGTAATGGGGAATTGAAAAGAAAGGTATTAACGTTAGTTACCAATCAATTGGGAAGAAAAGTCTCTTGGAAAATCGCCTCTAGAGTGTTTAGGGTTGAAAAATGGTGTAAAATGAGCTACATCTCAATTTTTCCATTTTTACCCAGCTGCAGATGTCGCAATTGCGATGTCTTGTTCGCAATTGCGAGCATCGCAAATGCGAGACAAGGGTCACAAATGTAAACCCTGTCTCAAAAGAATAAAAGTCACAAATGCGACAAATCTATCGCAAATGCGAATAACCAGCCTTCACAAATGCGGCCAATATCTTCGCAATTGCGAAGAAGTCCTATTTTGCCAGGAAACGCAAATGCGACCAAGTGATTGCAAAAGCGATCCTATGCTATTCGCAATTGCGAACCATTTCCTCTCAAATGTGAGGTTACCCAATCCCAGGCCCTGTTCGCAAATGCAACTCTTGTTCGCAAAAGTGAGGCTTGCAAATGCGAGCCAGACCTCGCAAATGCGAGATCTGCATTAGAACATCAACTTACTTCAACCATCCAATCTCATCCGTAACGCGTCCGAAACTCACCCGAGCCCCTCGGGCTCTAAGCCAAACATGCACACAAGTTTAATAATATCATACAAACTCACTCGCATGATCAAAACACCAAAATAACACTTAGAACTCCGAATTAGATATCAAAATGCATGAAATTTTTAAAGAAACTCAAGAACTTCCAAATTCACAACCTAGTGTCCGAATCCTATCAAATTAACTCCGTTCTGCACCAACTTTTGCAGACAAGTTTTGAATTGTAAAATGGACCTATACTAAGTTCCAGAATTAAAATCTAAACCCGGTAGTCATAAAGTCAACTTACGGTCAAACCTAAGAAATCTTTAAACCTTCAAGTTACTAATTTTCAACAAATCATGTCAAATCAAGTTAGGGACTCCCGAATTCAATTTTTAGCATACGTCCAAGTCCAAAATCATGATACGAACCCATTGGGATAATCAAAATACGAATCTGGGGTTATTCACATAAAATATTGACTGTAACGACCCGGCCGATCGTTTTGAGTATCATAGCCCCGTCCCCCCATTTATTACCTATTCTGTGTTTGATTGTCGTTAGGCTTGTCGGGATGGTTGGTTTAGTTCTGGGGATGTTCCGAAATGAATTGCAACACTTAGTCACAAGGTTAGAAGCCTAAGTTAAAAGAGTTGATCGGATATTGACTTATGTGCAAATGACTTAGGAATGGAGTTTTTACGGTTATGATAGCTCCGTAAGGTGATTTTGGACTTAGAATTATGTCCTGATATTGATTTGGAGGTCAGTAGGTCATTTTGGCTTGAATTAGCGAAAGTTGAAAAAATAGAAGTTGGAGAGTTGAGAAGTTTGATCGAGAGTTGACTTTGTAGTTAACGGGCTTGGATTTTGGTTCTGGAAGTTGGAATAAGTCCGTTGTGTCATTTATGACTTGTGTGCAAAATTTGAGGTCAATCGGAGTTGGTTTGATAGGTTTCGACATCGATTGTAGAAGTTAGAGATTCATTAGTTTCAATATGCTTGAATTCGGGTGTGATTAGTATTTTTGGTGTTATGTTGTCACGCCCCGAATTGGGGGGGGGGGGGGGGGACGAGACCGACACCTGGTGCCTCACCTATCCTTGCGTACCAACTTGCGACTAAGGGACTCTGAACATATAATGTCATACTCTGGCCGTGGCCACATTACAAGACAATTTGCGAAGCAAGTTATAAAACTGAACGGAAGCTAACGCTGACTAAACATCAATATAATGCTGGCCCGACAAGGCCGTCATAACTACTATAGCTGACAAACCAACAAAATATACATACAAGGCCTACAAGCCCAACATACTACACTAATTGACAGGATATGTCTACAAGCCTCTACTGATGGATGTACTGTGATCGGAACAGGGCCCCGACCTACCCATAACCTATATATATATATATATACACACAAGATGTACACAAAACTCTAGACCCGGCAACTTCGAAGGATGTGGAGCTTACCGATAAAGCTGAACTCGGGCAACACCTACTGAGAAGGTCTACCCGTCTATCTGACTGAACCTGCACGCATGAAATGCAGCATCCCCTGAAAAAGGGACGTCAATACGAAATAACGTACCGAGTATGCAAGGCAATAAAATAACTGAAAGCTGAAACTGAACTGATAATATAATAACTGAAAGTAACTGGGAGTCAAAGATGATCTGGAGATATACTTACCTGTTGATACGGACTCAACTCTCTCAATATAGTAAATAAAATAGATGTCCGGCCCTATAAGGCTCGGAACGTGCAACTGCTCTGCCGTAGAAGGTTTGCTCATAGGCGCTCGGCCATACTAGGTTCTGTACCTCGGCCATGCTGGGCTCGCTCATAGGCGCTCGGCCACAATAGGCTCTGTATATAATTTACCATCTGATCAGAGGTTGCCCAATAGGGGCCTGCCCACCGATTATAGCTCGATGGTGGTGAAAATAGAGTAATACTATATATATATATATATATATATATATATATATATATATATATATATATAGACCCTCCGCTCTCTTGACTGGAAGAAGACAATACTCAATTGAATATGAAGTTTCGATAAGGGAAAATACTATAACTTATGAGACTAGGATAATGTATATAAATTCGGGAGTATGAACTTCTCTTTATGCCTCGTTATCAAATGCATGTAGTTACGAGATCATGCCAAAATGAAGGAAGGGATTAACCTTAACATACCTGGAGTAGGGAAAAGTCCGTATGATATTCTTGGGAAAGATTGTACCATACTCCCTTAGAATCGCAAAATCCCATTGCTATTATGCAGTATAATTTCGTATGAAAATTTTGCTTAAGATCGTTACCTTACTGAATTTTTAATCCATCTCTCTTAATGAATTTGATCACAATATTGTATAACTTTTCTTGCTAAAGCTATCCGTCACTTTGAGGATGTAAATGTCTTCTTTTTTGTGAATTAAAGAAGTCTTTTGATAACATTCTTTATCCCAAAGAGATAAGGTACTCATCTCTTGAAGTGTTGCCACCTTATAAGGTGATTCAAGAGTCACTTAATGGATTCCATGTGGCTGCCACGTTGGGTAGTTAATTCTTATCCCATAATTATCCACTTAATTCCTTAATCAATTTGTTAATCCCCATTAACCAATAATTACCTAATTATTCATATAATTAGGAATTATCTCAAATTACTTAAAATACTACTCGCTTTTAACACACTTTATACACCTTACTATCATGGTCATGTAGTACCTTGTATGACACTAGTCCATAAATACCGGGTACTATAGCTCGGACCATATGTTTTCCTAAATCAACAATCTTCAACGAAACTCATTTTCTTTGATTCGTTTACCCTTTAACCTTCACGGCATTTTACTTATCGCCTATTATAAATAGCATAAATACTTATAATCTTAAGATAATCTCATCCCAGTGTCTACATCGATTATCTGAAGACGAAACTTTAGCGTATGAAAACGCGAGATGTAACATCCTTCCCTTGTTAGAAACATTTGTCCTCGAATGTTTACTCTTAGAGACTTTGGGAAATTTTTTGCCAGAGTCTCCTCCGTAAACTAGACTAAAATCAACATGTAAGCAGCTAGAAAACATACTATACATGCCACACATGGCCAATGTCTATAAATAGCAACACTTGGCCTCACACAACTGTCCATTATAAATTCTGAAAGTCAAAAATAAGAGCTTACCTGATGACCTACTAGCATGAATAGAGCTGTGCTGAGGTATCCCACCTCGAGCCATATCTTCATTTTGAAATTGGTGGGAGTATTTAGACTTCATTTCCTCTTCCGCTTCCCACGTCATCTCTTCCACATTCTTGTTTCTCCATAAAACCTTCACGGAGGCTACCTTCTTATTTCGTAGCTTACGGATTTTTCGGTCTAGGGTGGTAACTGGAATTTCCTCGTATGACAAGTCCTCTGTAATCTGCACATCATCTGTGGGCAGCACTCGGGTAGGATCGCCAATGCACTTCCGTAACATAGATATGTGAAAAAATGAATGGACAGACTCCAATTCCAAGGGCAATTCTAACTTATAAGCTACTTGTCCCACTCTCCGAATGATCCTATAAGGCCCAATATACCGTGGGCTAAGTTTGCCTTTCTTGCCAAACCTCATCACGCCCTTCATAGGTGACACCTTTAAGAATACTCAGTCATTAACCCCCGAACTCTATGTCTCGTCGCCGCACGTCAGAATATGACTTCTGATGACTCTGGGCTGTCAACAGTCGCTCCCGGATAAGCTTTACTTTCTCTACAGTCTGCTGAACCAGGTCTGGCCCATGTAACCCAGATTCTCCAACATTAAACCACTCTATAGGAGATCTGCACTTACGCCCATAAAAAGCCTCTTACGGAGCCATCTGGATACTGGAGTGGTAACTGTTATTATATGCAAACTCGATAAGAGGTAAATGTTCATCCCAACTTCTTTTAAAATCCAACACACATGCTCGTAACATATCCTCGAGCCTCTGAATTGTGCGCTCGGCTTGTCCATCAGTCTGTGGATGAAAAGATGTGCTGAGATTCACCTGAGTCCCTAGACCTCTCTGAAATGACCTCCAAAAATGTGCTGTAAATTGGGCCCCACAGTCAGATATAATAGATACTGGTACTCCGTGTAGCCGCACTATCTCCTTAATATATAACTTTACATAATCTTCTGCTGTATATGTAGATCTGACCGGTAGGAAATGAGCTGATTACGTGAGCCTATCGACTATCACCCATATAGAATCGAACTTACAATGAGAATGAGGTAAACCCGTGACAAAGTCCATGTTTATCGCCTCCCATTTCCATGTCGGGAGCTCTATAGTCTGCATTATCCCTCCGGGCTTCTGGTGCTCTATCTTCACCTGTTGGCAACTAGGACACTGAGCGACAAACTCAACAATGTTCTTCTTTATATCGTTCCACCAGTACACATCCTTAATGTCATGGTACATCTTCGTCGACCCAGGATGAATGGATTACCACGAATAATGTGCCTCTCACATAATCCTATCTCGTAGCCCTGCTATATCTGGAACACACAGACGTCCCCTATATATGAGAACCCCATCTCCCTTGAGCTCTAACAATGACTTCTTCTGCTGCGGAACTCGCTCTCTCAACTCAACCAACTCTGGGTCTTCGTACTGCCTCTCCTTTACTTCAGCTATGAGAGATGATTTTGCAGTATTTTGGAGTACAACTCCACCATCGCCAGAGTCTACTAACCGAACCCCCAAATAAGCCAATTGATGAATCTCTCCAGTTAATTATCTTTTCTCGGCCTCTACATGTGCTAAGCTACCCATAGATCAGCGACTTAAGGCATCTGCTACAACATTAGCTTTCCCTGGATGGTAGAGAATGTTAACATCATAATCTTTCAATAACTCAAGCCATCGCCTCTGTCAAAAATTCAACTCTTTTTGCTTGAAGATATATTGCAGGCTTTTATGATCTGTGAATACATCAACATGAACACCATATAAATAATGCCGCCATATCTTAAGTGCATGGACAACCGCAGCTAACTCGAGGTCGTGGGTCAGATAATTCCGCTCGTGCTTCCTTAACTACCTTGAAGCATACGCAATTACCTTCCCATGTTGCATCAGGACACATCCTAACCCGCCATATGAGGTATCACAATACATGGCATAACCATCTGGACCCTCTAGAAGTGTTAGAACTAGCGCTGAGGTCAAAATGTTCTTAAGCTCTTGGAAACTCTGCTCGCAAGCCTCTGTCTACTGAAACTTAGTTGCTTTCTGCGTCAACTTCGTCAATGGTGCCGAAAGGGAAGAAAAACCCTCTACGAACCACCGATAGTATCCTGCTAAGTCTAGAAAGCTACGAACCTCTGTCGGAGTTGTAGGTCTAGGACAGGATTTCATAGCCTCAATCTTCTGAGTGTCTACCTTTATGCCTCCATCGGTTACAATGTGCCCCAAGAATGCTACAGACTTCAACCAGAACTCACATTTAGAAAACTTCGCATATAATTTACTATCACAGAGGATTTGGAGTACCGCTCACATGTGGTCTGCATGCTCATCCTTTGAACATGAATAAACCAAAATATCATCAATAAATACTATCACGAATAGATCTAAAAATGGCCGGAATAGGCTATTCATCAAGTCCATGAATACGGCAGGTGCATTCGTCAACCCGAAGGATATGACAAGGAACTCGAAGTGGCCATATCGGGTCCTGAAGGCTGTCTTGGGAATATCTTTCTCCTGAACTCAGACCTGGTGGTACCCCGACCTCAAATCTATCTTTGAAAAGCATCTAGCTCCCGACAACTGATTAAACAAGTCATCTATCCTTGGAAGTGGATACTTATTCTTAATAGTTACCTTGTTCAACTGCCTATAATCGATACACATCCTCAGCGAGCCGTCTTTCTTCCATTCAAACAGTACTGGTGCACCCCAAGATGAGGTACTGGGTCTGATGAAACCTTTCTCCAGCAAATATTTTAACTGCTCCTTCAACTCCTTCATTTCGGCAGGTGCCATTCTATACGGAGGGATGGATATTGGTTGAGTTTCCGGAAGCGAATCGATGCCAAAATTAATCTCTCGCTCTGGAGGAATACCTGGAAGTTCATCTGGAAATACATCTATGTACTCTTTGACTACTGCAATAGACTGAAGTGTAGGTATCTCAGCATATGCATCTCTAACTTTTGCGATCATTTTCCTCGCCTTCAGATAGGAAATAAACCTACCTCTGGGTGTCGCTGTATTACCTACACATTGAAGGACTGGCTTACCTAGAAAATGAAATCTGGCCGTCTTTGCTCGACAATCAACTGTGGCATAGCGAGTTGCCAACCAGTCCATGCCCATGATAGCATCAAAATCTAACATCTCTAGCTCAACTAGGTCGGCTGAGGTCTGACGACTACAAACTATCACCGTACAACCTCGGTAAACCCGTCTAGCAATAATCGGTTCTATGACCGCTGTAGATACCGCAGAAGGATCACTTAGTATTTCAGGCACTATACCAAACTTCCCTACAATAAATGGGGTAATACACAATAAAGTAGATCCCGGGTCTATCAAGGCATAAGCATCGTGAGAGCAAATGGTCAACATACCTGTCACAACGTCTGGTGAAGACTACTGGTCCTGTCGACCCGCTAAAGTATAACTACGATTCTGGTTACCATTTGAACTAGAATATCTACCTCTACCCACCGAAGACTGAAACTCGTGCCCTGTCCTACAAGGAGGAGTTCCGTACAACGGGTATTTTGGAGACTATTGGAGTCTTATTTACTACGTTTCAGCTGTCGGGGGTAGCCTTTAGATTGTGGGAGGCCTATGAGTTAAGCAAGCCAGCCAGTGCTGTACCACTTTTGTGGCACGAGTTCTTCGTTCTCTTCTTGGAGAAGTTTGTTCCACAAACCTACAAGGAGGAGTTCCGTAGGCAGTTTGAGCAGCTACGCTAGGAGGGTATGCCCGTGACCTAGTATGAGATGAGATTTTCAGAGTTGGCTCGTCACACGATCTGGTTAGTTCCCATAGAAAGGGAGAGGATTAGGAGGTTCATCGATGGCCTAAACTATGGACTGCACTTTGTCATGACTCGGGAGATTGCATCTGGTGCTAGGTTTGACGAGGTAGTTATTATTACTAGGTAGCTAGAGCAGGTTCGTAGTCAGGAGCATGAGGAGAGGGAGGCCAAGAGGCCTCGTGGTGCAGGTGGTTTCCGCGGTGTTTCTTCTAGAGGGCAGTTCCACAACAACAAGGGTCGTCCTTATAGGCTCGCTTAGATGACTCATCCGATCATCGTGGTACATAAGCTAGCCATGGTTCATACAGTGCTCGTCTGGGTCAGTTATCTCTCAGTGCCCTCCTAGCTCAGAGTTCATCTCGTGCTCCATTAGTTCAGGGTTTATCTCTACCAAGTCCTTCTAGTAGCTATTCTAGCTCTCGAGGTCCGATTTAGTCTCCACCACCATCGGGGAGTTGCTTCGAGGGCGGGGAGTTTGGATATGTGTGGAGGTAGTGTCCCCGTCATTTTGGAGGTCTAGTTCAGCAGAGGGGCCATGTTATGTCTTCTGCACCTGTTACTTCACCACCTTCCAAGCCAGCTCGGGGTGGGGCTCAGGCAGCTAGAGGTTTCCCTAGAAGGGAAGGCCGATCAGGTGACGGTCAGGCTTGATGCTATGCTTTCCCTGTCAAGCCAGAGGCTGTTGCTTTAGACGCAGTAATTACAGGTATTGTCTCAGTATGCCACAAGGATGCTTCCATATTATTTGACCCTGGTTCCCACTTATTCATATGTTTCATCATATTTTGCTCTTTATCTGGATATGCCTTGTGAGTTTTTAGTTTCTCATGTTCATGTATCTATGCTGGTGGGCTATTCTATTATTGTGAGCCGTGTGTGGTGAGTGGAGACTAGAGTTGATCTATTATTGCTTAGTATGATTGATTTCGATGTGATTCTGGACATGGATTGGTTATCCCCATGTCATGCTATTCTGGATTTTCACGCTAAGACCGTGATGTTGGCGATGCCGACGTTACCTAGGATCGAGTGGAGAGGTTCTCTAAACTATGTCCCCAGCAGGGTGATTTCATTTCTAAAGGCCCAACGGATGGTTGGGAAGGGACGTTTGTCATATTTGTCTTTTGTGAGGGATGTTGGTACTAATACTCCTACTATTGATTCTGTTCCGATAGTGCGAGACTTTCCGGATGTGTTTCTTGCAGACCTACTGGGCATGCCACCCGACAGGGATATTTATTTTGGTATTGACTTGGTGCCGGGAACTCAACCCATTTCTATTCCTCCGTACCGTATGACACCAACAGAGTTGAAAGAATTGAAAGAGTAGCTTCAAGAGCTTCTGGATAAGGGGTTCATTAGGCCTAGTGTGTCACCTTGGGGTGCACCAGTTCTGTTTGTGAAGAAGAAGGTTGGTACCATATGGATGTGCATTGACTATAGGCAGTTGAACAAAGTAACAATTAAGAACATGTATCCTTTGCCGCGCATTGATGACTTATTTGACCAGCTTCAGGGATCTAGGGTGTTCTCTAAGATTGATTTGAGGTCTGGGTATCACCAGTTGAAGATTCGTGACTCAGACATTCTAAAGACGGTATTTAGGACCCGCTATGGTCAGTATGAGTTCCTTGTGATGTCTTTTGGGCTGATCAATGCCCCAACAACATTCATGCATCTAAGGAACAGTGTGTTCCCGCCATATATTGATTCGTTTGTCATAGTATTTATTGATGATATCCTGGTGTACTCATGTATCCAGGAGGAACATGCACAATATTTGAGGAATGTACTACAAAGTTTGATGGAGGAGAAACTTTATGCCAAGTTCTCCAAGTGTGAGTTTTGGCTCAGTTCAGTGGCGTTCTTGGGGCATGTGGTGTCTAGTAAGGGGATCAAGGTGGATCCAAAGAATATTTAAGCGATTCAGAGTTGGCCCAAACTGTCTTTAGCTATTGAGATTCGAAGTTTTCTCAGCTTGGCCGGATATTATCGTCACTTCGTGGAGGGTTTCTCGTCCATTGCTGCACCTTTGACCAGGTTGACCTAGAAGGGTGCTCCATTCAGGTGGTTGGATGAGTGTGAGGAGAGCTTTTAGAAGCTCAAGACTACCTTGACCACAACTCTAGTTCTAGTTTTTCCTTTAATGTTGGGTTCTTATATAGTGTATTGTGATGCTTCTCGGATTGGTATTAGGTGTGTCTTGATGCAGGAGGGTAGAGTGATTGCTTATGCTTCACGCCAGTTGATTCCCATAAGAAGAACTACCCCGTTCATAATTTGGAGTTGGCAGCTATCGTTCATGCATTTAAAATTTGGAGGTATTATCTCTACGATGTGTCTTGTGAGGTATTTACAGATCATCTGAGTCTTCACCACTTGTTCAAGCAAATGGATCTAAATTTGAGGTAGCAAAGATGGTTGGAGTTGTTAAAAGACTAAGATATTACCATTTTGTATAATCTCGGGAAGGCCAATGTGGTGGCCGTTGCCTTGAATAGGAAGGCAGTGAGTATAGGTAGCCTTGCATTCATTCCTATTGGTGAGAGATCGCTTGCATCAGATGTTCAGGCCTTGGCCAATCAGTTCGTGAGGTTGGATGTTTCAGAGCCTAGTCAGGTTCTAGCTTGCGTGGTTTCTCGATCTTCTTTATATGATCTCATTAGAGAGCGTCAGTATGACAACCCCCATTTTCTTGTCCTTAAGGACACAGTTCTGCATGGTGATGCCAAAGAGGTTTCTATTGGGGATGATGGGGTGTTGCGAATACATGGTCGGATTTGTGTGCCCAATGTAGTGTCACGACCCAACTGGAGGGTCATGACTAGCACCCGGGCCATACTTTCCGAGCACCAACGTACATTTTATCTAACCTTCCTTATTATCTTTAAGGGCTGACAAGATCAATATAAATGGTAGACATGGATCATGAACATCCAACAATGAAAGATAATGTCATGAACATACATAACATGGGACGACAAGACTGTCAAGAAACTATATATAAGGTACGAGCTACCATGAGTTGACACCTGTCTATGAGCCTCTAAAGGAACATAAGTTCTACAACATTGCCGGAACAGGGCCCCGACATACCCATAATGTCTATAACAAAAATGCATACCAAGACCATGGCAAGTCCGGAGAAGGGATCTCGCCAATAACTGCTGAACTGGACAGCCTACTGTGGTGGGGGAGCTGTGTCTACCTGTCTATCAGGACCTGCAGCACAACATGCAACGTTTACAAATAAAAGGGACGTCAGTATGAATAAAGTACTGAGTATGTAAGGCAGGAAAGCATAAGTAAGAACAGTAATGTAAACAGGGATAGGGAATATACAACCTGTGACATCTGGGTACCTCTGAGGGCTACTGACATGAAACACATGATACATACATATATATACATAAACTTTTAAAACATACGCCTTTGTGGGCATCACCATCATCATATCGTACCCGGCCGTAATAGGCTCGGTAAAACGTACCCGGCCATCATAGGGCTCGGTAGAATCATACCCGGCCACGTGGAGCTCGGTAAAACCCAACTGATCAGTGGTTACACAATAGGTGCCATACCCGGCCGACTATAGTGCGGCTCGGTAGAGTAAAATAGATACATATATATGATGCATGCTGGACTCATTGGAATCATATTTTGAACCTTTCGGAGTGACGTAAGGTCGGTATCCTTCGTAACCGTTATTAGGATTAACTCTTCATCAAGAATCTTATAAGAATCAGGAACTACCAACAACATTGATAATATAATAATAAGAGAAGTAACATCAATATCAATCGTTTCATAAGAAGGGCAGCAATGTAAGTACTGCTAGCTTCTAAGAGTAGAGTATCTTTGGGAGCTCGTCATTACATTATGTACAATCGGAGTCGTGCAAAAGAATGAAGGGGATAGCCTCACATACCTTGTATATACTGCCCAACCTCAAGCTATGCAGATGTCACGACTCCTTAGTCTACAATAAGAGAAATGACACTATCATTATCGTTTAAGCGTCGTAACTATTATGTATCGACCGCAACCTATTTTACGATGAAACGTACAGCACCTCCCCTATTTATATGACTTCCCACAAGTCAATACAATCACCAAACAGCCCAAACAACATCATTAATAATCATATTGAGCCTCCAAAACAGTCCACCAACCAACAACATTACTACCAAGCCTTTCAATAGATATTTCACAAGTTCTAGCTTCAACGACTTAGCCGCAACTTGGATAATCTCAAATATATATAGAGTAAGAGGTTACTTACCTTTAAACAGAAAGAACAAATCCAATTTGACCTTAATTTTCCACGAAATATCCCTTCAATTCTGCCACGAGAACAAGGAAGCGAAACTAGCAATTAATTCGGGTTTTCGGCACTAGAATTACTTTAGAAGACTTGAAATCACCTAGGGTTGATATTAAAAACTTGAAGGTGTATTTACAGAACATAAAACACTTCAAACAACCTCCCACACGAGCTGGAACAACACAAAAATCAGCAACAACAAGAAGAACAAGAAACTTACTAGTGCCACGGGATTCCTGACATTTGATTTGTATTGTTTGCTCTTTGTTTGGGTCTTGGATCATGAGAGAACCTTGAGAGACTATTTTTAGGGTTATAAGGTCTGAAAATACTGAAAAATAATGACTTAAAACGGGGTTGAGGTATCATATATATATCCATATGTCTTAAACCGCCTATGTGGGCCCCATAGAGAGCAGCTTGGCGCACTTTCGCGAAAATGCGAATATCTCTCTATTCCGAGATCGTATCGATGAACGGTTTAATGCGTTGGAAACTAGACTCATAGATCTTCAATGTGATAGGTAGATCACCCCATAATTCCAAGCACATTGGGAGAAAAATGCAGTAACATTTGACCTAAAGTTTAAGTAAAATTATAAACCTAAGTTGTGACAACTTTTATCGACTTTTGTTTCATAACTTGCTTGACTTCAAGACTTATGATACAGATATTATATGATTCAAATACATTAAAACAAGACCTCTTTGGACAGTTAATCACCTCTAGTGTTACCCGAAAATACGGGTTACAACATCCTTGATTCGTTTAACTTCAAATACTTGTTAACCACTCTTATACACCCTTGTATCGTTTAAGACCAATAGGATTAAATTCTTATCATCTCAAAGATAATCTCTTCTTGGATTTACGTCGACTAACTTACGGTATGATCTATGGTATGCGAATTTGGGTTGTAACACCCTCTCCCCCTTAGGAACATTCGTCCTCGAATGTAAGGGTTTATGGGGTGTCTAACTCATTGTGGATTCCGACGGAGATTTCTGGCTGAGTTTCCCCTATAAAATGGACACTAGCCAAACTTGCAAGCAGTTAAACCTAACCTATGGCCTTACAAGACTATACAAAGCATTATGGATTTGTACATTATCTGCATATTACCATTTTGTATTAAAAAAAGAGTATTCACAAGCTATTGCTTACCTCATAGAGCCGTTTCACCTTATAATGCGTCCTTCTTTCCCCCGGCATCCTCGTTATCTTCACTCTGGAATAGGTAAGGGTATTTAGACTTCATCTCCTCTTCTGCTTCCCATGTCATTTCTTCTATATTCTTGTTCCTCCATAATACTTTCACGGAAGCTACATCCTTTGTTCTCAGCTTGCGGACTTGTCGATCTAATATAGCCACTGGCACTTCATCATATGATAGATCCTTTGTAACTTGTACATCTTTGATAGGGATGACCCGAGAAGGGTCTCCAATACATTTCCTTAACATAGATACATGGAATACCGGGTGGACAAATTCCAATTCAGATGGCAATTCTAACTCGTAAGCAACCTGTCCAATTCGTCGAAGAATTTTGTATGGCCCAATATACCGCGGACTCAACTTACCCTTCTTCCCAAAACGCATAACACCCTTCATCGGCGAGATCTTCAGGAAAACCCAACCACCAACCTCAAATTCCAAATCACGACGTCGGACGTCGGAATAAGACTATTGCCTGCTTTGTGCAGTCCTCAGTCGCTCTTGTATTATTTTCACCTTCTCAATGGCTTGGTGAATCAAATCTGGCCCATATAATTCTGTCTCACCGACTTTAAACCATCCAACTGGTGATCTACATCTCCTCCCGTACAGTGCCTCATACGAGGCCATTTTAATACTGGAATGGTAGCTATTATTATAGGCAGATTCTATAAGTGCCAGATGGTCATCCCAATTCCCCTTGAAATCTCGAACACATGCTCGTAGCATATCTTCAAGCGTCTGGATGGTACGTTCAGCCTGTCCGTCAGTCTGCGGATGGAATGCAGTGCTGAGATTTACTTGTGTGCCTAAACCCTTCTGAAAAGACCTCCAAAAGTTAGCCGTAAATTGAGCTCCTCGGTCTGATATAATAGATACCGGCACACCATGAAGCCTAACAATCTCCTTGATATACAACTTCGCATAATCTTCAGCCGTGTAAGTTGTCTTAACTGGCAGAAAATGGGCAGATTTTGTAAGTCGATGAACTATCACCCAGATGGAGTCTAACTTATGATAAGAGCGAGGTAATCCAATAATGAAGTCCATATTAATCACCTCCCATTTCCAGGTCGGAATCTCTATATTCTGAATCAATCCACTGGGTTTCTGATGCTCGATCTTTACTTGTTGACAACTAGGACACTGAGCTACAAATTCTGCAATAGACTCCTTCATGTTATCCCACAAATACTGCTCCTTAACGTCATGATACATCTTTGTCGAGCCGGGATGGATAGAATATTGGGACTGATGAATCTCAATCATAATCTTCTCTCGCAACCCTGCCACACTAAGCAAACATAATCGGCCCTGGTATCTCAGTGTCCCATCTCCTCCGATCTTGAAAGCTGTAATCTTACACTGCTGAATTCCCTCTCTCAATCTTACTAAGGTAGGATCTTCATATTGCCGTGCTTTTACCTCGGCTACCAAAGATGATTCTGCTGTATTCTGTACAGTAACACCTCCGTCATCAGAGTCCAACAATCTGATTCTCATATTGGCCAGCTGGTGAAGCTCTTTGGTCAACCCTTGTCTACCTGCCTCAATATGTATTAAGCTTCCCATTGACTTACGGCTGAGAGCGTCTGCCACAACATTAGCTTTACCGGGATGGTACAATATCTCGACATCGTAGTCTTTCAGTAATTCAAGCCACCTACGCTGCCTCAAATTCAACTCCTTCTGCTTGAAGATGTATTGTAAACTCTTGTGATCTGTGTAGATGTCAACATGGACGCCGTATAAGTAGTGCCGCCATATCTTCAAAGCATATATTACTGCAGCCAATTCCAAATCATGAGTCGGGTAATTCTTTTCATGCTTCTTCAATTGTCTTGATGCATAAGCAATCACCTTCCCACGTTGCATCAATACGCACCCCAAACCTATACCTGAGGCATCACAATATACCACATAACCTTCTGTTCCTTCTGGGAGAGTGAGCACTGGCGCGGATGTCAATCGATTCTTTAGCTCCTGAAAACTATGTTCACAAGCATCAGACCACTGGAACTTGGTAGCTTTCTGTGTTAACTTAGTCAATGGTGCTGATATAGAGGAAAACCCTTCTACAAACCGCCTATAATATCCTGCTAGCCCCAGGAAGCTGCGGACTTCTGACGGTGTTGTAGGTCTCGGCCAATTCTTCACTGCATCGATCTTCTGAGTGTCGACACTAATACCCGCATCAGATATCACATGGCCAAGGAATGCTACTGAGTTCAGCAAGAATTCACATTTAGAGAGCTTAGCATATAACTTATGATCCTGAAGGGTCTGGGCATAAGCCTGAATACGGGAAATATCCATGCCCTCTACCAAGGAGGCTGTTGTGCACTCATTTATCAGATGTGGTCACCCTATCACTCATCTCGGCCACCATATGGGGAGTATACCTTGATAAAGAATCAAACTATATACTATACTCTCATGCACTCATATTACCCTGTCGAAGGTTCAAGAACTTATCAGCTCTAGCTCGTCGTATCTCAACTGGCAAGTAGTGACGAAGAAAGGCCTCAGAAAATTCCTTCCACACGGCTGGAGGAGCGTTCGGACCCCTAGATCTCTCCCAACTATCATACCAGAAAATCGCTAAATCCTGTAACCGATAAGAAGCCAACTCTACTGCCTCCGTATCACTAGCATGCATAACCCGCAATGTACGATGAATCTGATCAATAAATGTTTGTGGGTCCTCCTTGGGGTCTGATCTGGTAAACACTGGAGGGTCTAGATTAATAAAATCACGAACTCTCGCACTAACCGGTTTATCAGCAGCACCGGTATTCTACCTCTGAGCCTGAGCAGCTACCAAGCTAGTCAATAATTGCACCGCACTGCGCATACCGTGGTCTGTAGTGCTAGACGGAGGAACTGGATGTACTGGGTGCCTCCTAATATCCTCTGGAGGAGACGGAGAGGTATGAGACGGCATCTCACTCTGAGCCTCACTTTGGCATGCTCTGGCTGGAGGCACTTAAATGTTACCCTCTCCCACAGCTGTATCAAGCCGTTTACTAATTGCTTGCTTCCTAGTTGAAGGCATCGCTGAAAGAAAACAAGGTGAATATTAGATATGAACACTTACTACTCAACTCTACGCACGATCTAGATTCAGGAAGAAGGTAACAACCCTAGATGTCACGTAGCCTCCTGATTATAAATGTGGCGCGCTACACATCCATAATCAAAACTCTACTAGACACGGCTCATAGACAACCCCTAGGACAGACTTGCTCTGATACCAAGTTTGTCACGACCCAACTGGAGGGTCATGACTAGCACCCGGGCCATACTTGCCGAGCACCAACGTACATTTTATCTAACCTTCCTTATTATCTTTAAGGGCCGACAAGATCAATATAAATGGTAGACATGGATCATGAACATCCAACAATGAAAGATAATGTCATGAACATACATAACATGGGACGACAAGACTGTCAAGAAACTATATATAAGGTACGAGCTACCATGAGTCGACACCTGTCTATGAGCCTCTAAAGGAACATAAGTTCTACAACATTGCCGGAACAGGGCCCCGACATACCCATAATGTCTATAACAAAAATGCATACCAAGACTATGGCAAGTCCGGAGAAGGGATCTCGCCAATAACTGCTGAACTGGACAGCCTACTGTGGTGGGGGAGCTGTGTCTACCTGTCTATCAGGACCTGCAGCACGACATGCAGCGTCCACAAATAAAAGGGACGTCAGTACGAATAAAGTACTGAGTATGTAAGGCAGGAAAGCATAAGTAAGAACAGTAATGTAAACAGGGATAGGGAATATACAACCTGTGACATCTGGGTACCTCTGAGGGCTACTGACATGAAACACATGATACATACATATATATACATAAACTTTTAAAATATACGCCTTTGTGGCATCACCATCATCATATCGTACCCGGCCGTAATAGGCTCGGTAAAACGTACACGGCCATCATAGGGCTCGGTAGAATCATACCCGGCCATGTGGAGCTCGGTAAAACCCAACTGATCAGTGGTTGCACAATAGGTGCCATACCCGGCCGACTATAGCGCGGCTCGGTAGAGTAAAATAGATACATATATATGATGCATGCTGGACTCATTGGAATCACATTTTGAACCTTTCGGAGTGACGTAAGGTCGGTATCCTTCGTACACGTTATTAGGATTAACTCTTCATCAAGAATCTTATAAGAATCAGGAACTACCAACAACATTGATAATATAAGAATAAGAGAAGTAACATCAATATCAATCGTTTCATAAGAAGGGCAGCAATGTAAGTACTGCTAGCTTCTAAGAGTAGAGTATCTTTGGGAGCTCGTCATTACATTATGTACAATCGGAGTCGTGCAAAAGAATGAAGGGGATAGCCTCACATACCTTGTATATACTGCCCAACCTCAAGCTATGCAAATGTCACGACTCCTTAGTCTACAATAAGAGAAATGACACTATCATTATCGTTTAAGCGTCGTAACTATTATGTATCGACCGCAACCTATTTTACGATGAAACGGACAGCACCTCCCCTATTTATATGACTTCCCACAAGTCAATACAATCACCAAACAGCCCAAACAACATCATTAATAATCATATTGAGCCTCCAAAACAGTCCACCAACCAACAATATTACTACCAAGCCTTTCGATATATATTTCACAAGTTCTAGCTTCAACGACTTAGCCGCAACTTGGATAATCTTAAATATATATAGAGTAAGAGGTTACTTACCTTTAAACAGAAAGAACAAATCCAATTTGACCTTAATTTTCCACGAAATATCCCTTCAATTCTGCCACGAGAACAAGGAAGCGAAACTAGCAATTAATTCGGGTTTTTCGGCACTAGAATTACTTTAGAAGACTTGAAATCACCTAGGGTTGATATTAAAAACTTGAAGGTGCATTTACAGAACATAAAACACTTAAAACAACCTCCCACACGAGCTGGAACAACACAAAAATCAGCAACAACAAGAAGAACAAGAAACTTACTAGTGCCACGGGATTCCTGACATTTGATTTGTATTGTTTGCTCTTTGTTTGGGTCTTGGATCATGAGAGAACCTTGAGAGACTGTTTTTAGGGTTATAAGGTCTGAACATACTGAAAAATAATGACTTAAAACGGGGTTGAGGTATCATATATATATCCATATGTCTTAAACCGCCTATGTGGGCCCCATAGAGAGCAGCTTGGCGCACTTTTGCGAAAATGCGAATATCTCTCTATTCCGAGATTGTATAGACAAACGGTTTAATGCGTTGGAAACTAGACTCATAGATCTTCAATTTGATAGGTAGATCACCCCATAATTCTAAGCACATTGGGAGAAAAATGCAGTAACATTTGACCTAAAGTTTAAGTAAAATTATAAACCTAAGTTGTGACAACTTTTATCGACTTTTGTTTCATAACTCGCTTGACTTCAAGACTTATGATACAGATATTATATGATTCAAATACATTAAAACAAGACCTCTTTGGACAGTTAATCACCTCTAGTGTTACCCGAAAATACGGGTTACAACATCCTTGATTCGTTTAACTTTAAATACTTGTTAACCACTCTTATACACCCTTGTATCGTTTAAGACCAATAGGATTAACTTCTTATCATCTCAAAGATAATCTCTTCTTAGATTTACGTCGACTAACTTACGACGTTATCTATGGTATGCGAATTTGGGTTGTAACATATAGATGGGTTACGTGAGTTGATTCTTGAGGAGGCCCACAGTTCGTGGTATTCCATTCATCTGAGTGTCGCAAAGATATACTAGGACTTGAGGCAACACTATTGGTGGAGGAGGATGAATAAAGACATAGTGGAGTTTGTAGCTCGGTGCTTGAATTATCAGCAGGAGGACTTGAGGCAACACTATTGGCTGGGCGATTGGCTTCAGAGGCTTGAGATTCCGGAGTGGAAATGAGAGCGTTTCATCATGGACTTTGTATTTGGGCTCCCACAGACTTTAAAGAAGTTTTATGCTATTTGGGTGATTGTGGACCGGTTGACTAAGTCCGTACATTTCATTCTAGTTGGGACTACCTATTCTTTGGAGCGATTGGCTAAGATCTATATCCGCGAGATTGTTCGCCTTCATGGTGTGTCGAGTGTCCATCATTTCAGATCAGGGCACACAATTCAAATTACAGTTTTGGAGAGCAGTGCAGCGAGAGCTAGGTACACGGGTTAAGTTGAGTACAACATTCCACCCTCAGACAGGCGGACAGTACGAGCGCACCATTCATATATTGGAGGATATGCTATGCTCTTATCTCATGGATTTTAGGGGTTCTTGGGACCAGTTTTTGCCTCTTGCAGAGTTCGCCTATAACAACAGCTACCAATCGAGTATTCAGATGGCTCCGTATGAGGCCTTGTATGGGAGACGGTGTCGGTCTCCAATTGGTTGGTTTGAGCCAGGTGAGGCTAGGCTATTAGGTACCGACTTGGTTCAAGATGCTTTGGACAAGGTTAAGTTGATTCAGGATCGTCTTCGCACAATATAGTCTAGACAGAAGAGTTACGTCGATCAGAAGGCTCGTGATATTGCCTACATGGTGGGGGAGAAGGTATTGCTCAGAGTTTCGCTCATGAAGGATGTTATGAGGTTTGGGAAGAAGGGAAAGTTGAGCCCTCGGTATATTGTGCCTTTTGAGGTGCTTGAGAGGATTGGAGAGGTGGCTTACAAGCTTACATTGCCGCCTAGTCTATTGAGTGTTTATCCAGTGTTTCATGTTTCCATTCTCCGGAAGTATTTTGGTGATCCGTCTCATGTTTTAGACTTCAGCAAGGTTCAGTTAGATGGTGATTTGCCTTATGATGTGGAGCTGGTGGCCATTTTGGATTGGTAGGTTCAGAAGTTGAGGTCAAAGAATATAGCTTCGATAAAGGTGTAGTGGAGAGGCCATCCAGTCGAGAAGGCCACTTGGGAGACCTAGCGGGAGATGCGGAGCAGTTACCTACACCTATTTTAGACTCCAAGTATGATTCTAGACCCGTTCGAGAATGAATATTTGTTTAAGAGGGGGAGAATGTAACGACCCGACCGGTCGTTTTGAGTATCATAGCCCCGCTCCCCCATTTTGTTTATAGCAAATATACTAGTAGGATAACTACCTAGTGGTTAATATATAAATATAATCCCAAAAATGGGTCCAAAATTTTGCAAGATGTCTAAGCCAATGTAAAACAAGTGAACTACTAATATCTAATATTATGAATGAAAAATCTACTACTAATGAACTAGCTATTACAAAGTAGTAGGATGTATGCTTCCATCTCCAAGTAGTGTAAGTGAATCCAATAGCCAAGGGCAAACACCAAGTAGTACTTCTAATGCTCTCACCGGGCGCTAGGGTATGCATTCCACTGAAAAACATTCCAATGGACAAGGCTAGTGTGGATTCTAGATACATACACCACTATATAGAATCAATCCCGAATTTCCTAATCAGTGTATCGATCCAGCTTGATCTCTTCCATCTTGATCTCCATTTCACAGCAAATAAGTCATCTTTACACTCAGTCATAACACTTGCAGGACAGTCTCTCAAACCTGTACATACAACAGTATAACACACCAACTACCAGCTTAACACCATAGAGGTATATACTGCCTTCTCATCTCCAGAATGAGCATAAAAAAACATAGAATGAGCATGAAACCACACTAATACCACTGGAAAATTATAGAACAATATACCCTCTATGAAGTCTATAACAATCCACACAATATACTCATATACATAATGTGTAATAATGACTGTCCTTCGTGCATTGGTCTCATCATATAATAGACAGTACGAAGCTCTAATAAGAATAGGGGATATCATCTTGTAAGTTTGCATTTCATCTAGTGACTTTCCTGTTGTCCCTAACGTTTCTACACAGTGTAAAACTACCTCCAGACTGAGCATGTTTCCATGCTAATATCACTGGAATATAGTTGTACACTATACAGATAAGAGAAGAAGAAAGTGCAATGACAAGAACATGTAGTGAACTCAGAGACTCCTTCATCAGTCTGGTGCTTTTCTTTTGGCAATCCTAATCCTAAGGTTAGGAATGAGCTTTGTTCATGGTCACCAGTATCTTTCCTTCAATAGGTAGATCCTGAAATGAGTGATATGTGACTGTTCCTGCAAAAGAAAAAACCAAGTTTGCTAAAAAATCGGCAACTGCATTGGCCTCCCTCAGCACATGCTGAAAGAGTACATTGTAGTTACTCTTGATATACTTTATCTTCCTTACTTCCGGCCCTATACACCAAGGATATTCCCATTCTCCATCAATGATCTTCCTCATCACCAAAGAATCAGTCTCCATAATAAGAGGATGCAACTGCCTTTCCACATAATATACCAGCCTTTCTAATATTGCCTTAGCTTCTTCCACCATATTTGTTGTTTCCCCTATCACCTCAGCCTTGGCATAAACCACATTACCAGCACAATCTCTCACACAAAATCCATAGGAACTAGGTCCAGGATTGCCTCTAGATGCACCATCAATGTTGCATTTGAACCACCCTTCATAAGGGAGCTGCCATGTTACTCTCTTGGTTACAATATATGGCTTGTAATCTTCAAAGAAAGGGATTATATCTCGCCATAAGAGAGGAATGTTTGGGAGCCATGGATACCTCACTCTTTCTAGATAATGTAATGTCTTGTTCACCTCATGAATTACCCTTTTGCAAGACATTGAACCTCCATACTTCATAGTGTTTCTCCTCTTCCAAATTTCCCATGTAATGACTGCTGGATCTGCCTGAAACAATGGCTTAAGTTTGGGGTAGCATGGTGCATTCCACCCTGCCCTTACTACTTGATGAATTTGTACCAAATTCACTACCAATCCTACTGCGTGAAGGAAAGTCTTCCACAACTTAGTTACAGTATCACTTGTTAAGAACAAGTGTTGAAATGAGTCTTCTTTTGGTTGCAAACAACACCAGCACTTTGACACCATCATGTAACCACTTCTCCTCCACAAATCATCAGTAGCGATCTTACCTTTCCATAATATCCATAAAAAGAAGGAGATCTTGAAAGGTAAACCTTTAGTCCACAGCTTGTTGAACTAAGGATTAGGTGGTTCCCTATGCCTTAAAATTCTCCAAGCACTACTAACTGAGAATTTTACCAGAAGGAGTAGGCATCCATCTTGGTGTATCCCAGTATTCATCGGTATTGTCAAAATGTACTTCTAGTTGTGTTTTTTATGTGACTTGTCGGGGTGGTTGGTTTGGGTCCACGGAAGTTTCAGAATGAATTGGGACACTTAGTTCCAAGGTTGGAAGCCTAAGTTGAAAGAGTTGACTGCATGTTGACTTATGTGCAAATAACTCCGTAATGGAGTTTTGATGGTTCCGATAGATCCGCATAGTGATTTTGGACTTAGTAGTGTGTCCGGATATCGATTTGGAGGTCCGTAGGTCATTTTGGCTTGAATTAGCAAAAATGGTAAAAATAGAAGTTGGAGAATTGAGAAGTTTGATTGAGAGTTGACTTTGTGGTTACTGGGCTCTGATTTTGGTTTCGGAAGTTGGAATAGGTCCATTGTGTCATTTTAGACTTATGTTCAAAATTTGAGGTCAATCGGAGTTGGTTTGATAGGTTTCGGCATCGATTGTAAAAGTTGGAAATTCTTTAGATTCAGTCGGCTTGAATTTGGGTGTGATTCATGTTTTTGGTTTTATGTGATATGATTTGAGGCCTCGACTAAGTTCGTATCGTATTTTAGGACTTTTTGGTATGTTCGACGGGGTACCGGGGGCCTTGGTTATGATTCGGATCATGTTCGGCTCATTTTTGGACTTGTGTTATTGCTGAAGTCAGTGCTTATGGTTTCCTGTTTCGCGATCGCGAAAGGAGGACCGCGATCGCATAAGTTTAGGTATGCTAGATGGGAATTGTTCTATGCGATTGTATGGGTAAGGCTATGATCGTGAAGACTTGAGGGAGTTGTGTTACACGATCGCATGGGAGGAGACACGTTCGCGAAGAAGGAAGAGGCGGCTTAGGATTTCCCCGCATTGTTCATCGCAATCACGTGAGGCTGTCCGCGTTCGCGTAGGTCAGGAAAATGAGTCACCACATTCACAACTTGGTGTGTGCATTCGCGTAGAAGGTTTTCGCCACTGAGGGTTTTGTTCTTCACAATCCCATGGGAATTTCCGCGACCGTGATGTGTAAACACTGGGAAGACTATTAAGATATCAAATCGAGGGTTTGAACCCATTTCTCATATTTTGAGCTAGAGACCTCAGATTTGGGCGATTCTTGGAAGAATTTTCATGGAGTTAATTGGAGTAAGTGATTCCAACTCGGATTTGGTTAATATACATGAATCTATCATTAATTTTATAATTTAATTAGTGTTTTGAGTTGGAAAAATAGGGAAAATTTTAGAAACTTCATAGACTTTAATTTGAAGATTTGAAGGTCGAGTTGAGATCAATATTGAGTAATTTTTGTATGGTTGGACTCGTTGTTGAAAGGGCGTACGGATTTTGTTAATTTTGTCGAATTTCGAGATGTGGGCCTGGAGTTGACTTATTTGGTTGACTTTTTAACTTTTGTTAAGGAACCTAGCTTTATCATATGGAATTAAATCCTATAGCGTATGCTAATTGTATTAAGTTGTTGTGGCTAGATTCAAGTCTTTCAGAGGCCGATTCGCGAGGCAAGGGCATGTTGGAGTAGGGATTTGCGTGGTTTGAGGTAAGTAACACTTCTAAACTTGATTCTGAGGGTATGAATCCTGAAAATACGTGTTATGTGGTTGGTGTAAAGGTGACGCACATGCTAGGTGACGGGCGTGCGGGTGTGCACCGTAGTGATTGTGACTCGGATGATTCTGTGGTACCGTGTAGTTATCAAACCTTGTTGCTATTCATGAAACTCCTACTTGTTAGAGTAATTATGCTACAATCCATGTTAGAAATCAAGCTTAGACTATATGCTTGTTCTGTTGGGACCCACAGAGGTCACTTATACTGTTGAATTATTTGCTTAAATTGCAATTATGTACTCAGTCACATCTATCATTTGCATATCATATCTCATTCTCTGTTGCCATTTATTATTACATCATATTATCATTGTTTAAGCTGATTGACATAAGATTTGTGAGCTCGGGAGACTGGAGAGATTGATGAGTGAGTGAGGCCGAGAGCCTGATTGTGAGTGATATTTATGGGATCGGGCTGCACGCCGCAGCAGGCTTTATTGATTCATGCCATGATTGGCTTATATTAGAGCTTGGGTAGGATCTGCCTCTCTGGAGTCTAACACACCATCAGTGAGCGTAGGTACCTACTGAGTGCGAGTGCCGAGTGATTAGGAGTGCCGAGTGATTGGGAGTGCTGAGTGATTGGGAGTACTCAGTGATTGGGTGTGCTGTGAGGTTGTATACTCCGAGAGTATGAGGATATGGCTTTGTCATTGTGTTGCATTATAGTTGACATGCATATATGACATGTAGATATCGAGATGTGACATACCTCATATTAGTTATACTTGGCATATTTTATCCGTGTTGATCTCAAACTGTTAAATACTTGAAAGTATGTCTACCTTCCTTAACTGTCTACAAACTGATGATGATTTTTCTCTGAGATATTATTGTCCTTTTTCCTGTCATAGCTGTATTGTTATAATCTAGATTTGGACTGTACCTATCTGAGCTCGTCACTGCTTTCAACCCAAGGTTCATCCTGTTACTTATTGAGTACATTTGGTCGGTTGTACTCATACTACACTCTGCACTTCGTGAGCAGATCCAGGTACTTCTGGGCACAACGGTTGCTAGATTTAGAGTTTGATATGTTTGGATACTGTTGAGGTAGTTGTCTTGGCGTCCGCAGACCTCGACTCTCCTTCTTTTCAGTTTATAGCATTGTTCTATCTTTCTAAATAGTTGTTTTAGAAGTTAGACTGTGTTGACATTTTAGTAGCTCATGTACTCAGTGACACCCGGATTTTGGGAATGTTGTATTTGAGTCGCAGTATTTCTTATCGACTATTTATGGGAGTTATTACTGTTAAACCTATTTTATCTTATTTTTGATTTTAAAAATGCATAGTTATTTGTGGTTGTCGGCTTCCCTTGTAATGTGATAGGCTCCATCACGACAAGTTGAGTTTTGGGTCGTGACATTGACCATAGTCAACTCAAGTCATTTTTAAAGCTAAAATTCATGTTTTCTTCAATCTTTCACATAAAATCTTTTCGGAAAAAGATACGGACTGTGTACGCAAATCGAAAACACTAAATGGAGCTAATCGAGGTCTCGAAACATGAAAATAAGGGCTAGAACTCAAAATGACCTATCGGGTCATCACATTGCGACACCTGCAACTGAACAAAAGGTTAGAAAAGTTGGGATTTCATCTCATTTCTCACATTTTAGAACCCTAGACTCGGTAGGAGGCGATTTGGAGAGGGGATTTGCATCTTCAACGTTGGGTAAGTGATTCTAATCAATTTCTAACTATATTTCATGAATATATCTTAGCTTTAACATCAAATTTATGTGAATCAAAGAGGAAAATATTGGGAAATTTTGTGGGTATTAAAAATCGTAAAAACGGGTTTCGATGTGTGACAACTCTTTTAAAGTGGGTATTAAAAGAGAAGAGTCGCCACCTAACGGTTTAAGATGCGTTAGGGCACCTATTTGCATATAACTCTGTTTTAACTAGTCTGGTTACCAAAGATCGGGTAAGGGCTCAAATTACCTTAAAGAAAAGGTGTTAGGCACTCTTCGAAGTCCACAGCTGTGGGTCCCGACCAAAGTTTACACTATGTGGATTAGATGATTAAGGTAAGGGATAAGCAAAGAAAGGTATAGAAGTTGAAGGATCTATTATAACACATAAGAATAAATGATCGGTACAAATCTTAAAGATTACAAGGGTACAACTGCACTGGTCTATGTTAAATGACTAAGTGTGAATAGCAAGTATATAAAGAAAAGGGGGGTCCTAAGTTTTAAGTTTTTTAGCCTAAAAGATTACCCCGTACAACATAAATAATACTTCGCAACTCCTTTAAGGTAGGGGTTGCTCATATTATTCAGTAGGCACAAACTATCATCTCCTTCTACCCAATTACTATGTTGAAGTTGTTACTTATAGGCGCTCTAATTCAATTCTAAGCCGTATCCTACGCGTGCACTACCCACCCTATGCCTATGGTCCAGGAGGCTTTGGACTTACTATTAGGTGGTTCTAGAGTCAGCTTAGGTTGCTCAAAATGATAAAACTAGGCGACATTCAAAACAGATAGGACTTCACATAAAGACAATTAATGGCCCAAGTTAGCCTCCACACATAAACAACAAATGCACGCGTGCAGTTTAGGCAGTACATAGTTTTATAATTAAGACTTAAAGTCCTATAGGCATGGTTTCTAGGTGATTCTGAATTTCAGCATCATATATGCAACGTTATTGTTCTCTCTAAATGGTTTAGACAAAGAGACAGTAAGCTGTTTGCAAACTCAGGATTATTAGTGCTGATTTTATAAATAGGCGTCTTAGGCAAGTGACACTGTCCTATAGGCATGATTTCTATAGTTGCATAATTAGGCAGTGAAACAACTTTGAGAGTCCAACATTAACGATGTTGATCTTATAAACAACTCTTATGCAAGTGACAACATCCTATAGGCAGGATTTCTAACAATTGACAATTAGACTTGATTTTTATAACACTTTATTCCTATAGGCATGTCATCTAGGCAGGGCAGTATAATTAGAATAGCGGAAGTAGTTGATTAAAAGATTAGAATCCTATAGTCTTGATATCTGGATGAGCAGTACACTAAAGTAATAGAAGCAATTGACCAATTGATTATTTGAAGTCCTATAAGCATGGTAATTAGGTTAACAAAGCATATGCTATACATCCTATAGGCATGCTGTCTGTATGCATAGTAGTAACATAGAAACGTGCTTGAACAATGTACAAGTGAGGTGTGCATGATTCCTATAGGCATGATCTCTATTAGTGTGCAACATAGCAAACGAAGTAACAAACAAGGCATGCTGAACGAAATAGCAAATATAACATACAGACCCTATAGGCATGTTTTTTATCCTTTCATACAAATATTAAAATACCCAGCCCCCTTTTTCATTAATTCCCCATTATTCGTTATTACATATTATTACATGCCCAAATTGAGAATACATGCTCAAATATTACAAACTAAAATGAGTACAGGCCCAATAAACAGAGCAGGCCCCAAGAGGAATAATCTAGCAACTTCGAGGTCTTCAGTAATCTCATTCTTCATACAAAATAGCAAACCCAGGTCTAGGTACACCCTAGTACATTAGAGTGTATCGGCTGCATGACTCGAACACAGACCCACACCAAGTCTAAAGGGGGAGCTAACTTACCCAACAATGTCAAACTTAACCATATGAGTAACAAATTGCACATAAATTCATCAAACCACTTGAAGTCCACACACTTAGTTCTTAGGACTGTAACTAACAATAGTTTAAACCAGAGCAGATAGTCGAGATCACACGAAGTTATATACATAAGGCGCTAGAAGTTCAAAAGACAGGATGAAACATCACAAACTAATAGACAATTCCAAGTAGAGTTTCAGGATGTAATATGATCTAAGATTAACTTAAGTACATTCTAGATAGAAGAATCATGCAGAATTACAGACAGAAGCAAGTAAAATAGCGGTTTTCATATGGAAATTTCTAGCATGAGGGTCTAGTGCAAGTATGATTATAACAAACAGGCTGACGAACATGGTCTGTAACAATCCACTCAAGTGGGCATGAGGAATTTTAACATTATCAATTTTACACGAAGCTTTAAATAGCACCAAGACTCATAATGGACAAAAATATATCAAATATAGGCTGCACTAGGCTTAGTCGCATATAGAAGAAGAGGCAAGATATGGAATTTCATCCTAGTATTCTTAGACAGTATTAAAAAACACCAGATTAAACAAGGCAGGGAACACACATTAGTTTACAAGTAGCAGGGAAAACATGTTTGGGCTAAAAACACAATCAGGAGTTAACTCTAGAAAAGTATTAAGTTGCACATGAATGACTCAACAAGCATTAGAACATGTTATGGGCATGACTTGACTTATCACAAGAATACAGAACAAGGCAAAGTCTAAACTCAGAATAAGCAACAACATTAAGTATTCGAACACATACATTAAGGCAAACATGCTTAAGAAAATAGAATCAAGGAAACAAATAGGCAACTTCGATTACTAGAAGGTATAGAGACTCAAGAATAGCTTCAGAGCCTATAATAGCATGTTGGGTCATAGAAAAAAATCTCAGAGACATAGATATGCAGAGCAGGACCTCAAATGAAAAGAGAATGAAATTGCAAAAGTCATAGGTACTTACCGGTTACAGATTAATGAATAAGTAAACAAGAGGAATAATTAAAGCAATACCCCAATGTTAATAACAAAACGAACAGTAGAACCTAGGAATCTCATTACGTCAAAGTTCCCAAGGGTTTTGAATGAACCCCAGGCAATGCTCACACTTAGAAAGGTCCGATAATCGAATTCCGGTGGCCTTGGCTTTCAGCCGGCCAAGGGATTAAGCCTCAGAGTAGTATACGACAAGTGAGAATAAGAGAATAGTAGTAATTTAAGTGATTAATCCCTCTTCTGGGGAATTAGGGGAGGGGTTTATATAGTAGTAAAATTCAAACGAACGAACAAGGAAAACAATCAATCAACATATTAAAGGAAAGACTATCATGCAAAAATCAATTTCGAATCAGATTAAAAGAGAAACCAAACAGACCCTAGTTCGATAGAAATCAAAAATCGACCACATATCTTGTTGAATCGCCCCCATATTACCTTGCTATGAATGTATACAGACGAAATTCCGTCTAGATCTTGGAGATTGAAGACGATTTCACATGATTCAAGGTTTGGTACTTGCCAAAAATAGGCAAGTACTAAGTGATACCATAATCGTGTAAGTAACACGGAGAAAGAACATATAAGGAGGAAAATCATGGAGGGATTCCATATTAAGGTTGGAATAGGAGAGGATTGAAGGGTGTGGCGGCTAGGGTTTCTCAGAGATGAATGGAACAGAGAGGATTCAGAGGCGGCTAGAGTGGATAAATGGGTTTAGGGTTTGGGTGAGGGGATATAAGGAAAGGTGGGGACTTATTATAAGGAGTTGATCATTTGAGATCAACGACCAGGATCAAAGGGAAACGAGGCAGGTCGTTTACCCGGGTCATGACCGGGTTCATTTAAAGGGTTGTTTGGTTTGGGCTTGGGGTTATTGGGCTAGGTTTTGGGTCCAAAATTAATTCAAACATTGGACCAAAGTTTTTTAAATACACGAAAATTATAAATATAATTTATAAGAAGTAAATAACAAATAATAAAAATATTATTTGTGCAGTAAGATGCTTGAAAATAATAATTTGACATTATAAAAATATAAAAATACTATTTGGGCACAAATAAAAATATAATTATGCACATCATATAGGCTATTATTGCAAAATTATGTAAATAGCTTAAAAGTACAAATATAACTATATGAAAATGAGGTAAAATATTATGAAACATATGTGGATGCAAATAATAAATTTGGATTATTAAGCCATCACAAAATAATTTAAAGGGGTAATTAATACATATTCAAATAATTTAAATGCAAGAAAATCAATTTTAAAGTTTTAAATATTATGGATTTATAGAAAATACTTGTATGTCTCTTGTAAATTAGTGATGATGCAGGAATGATATTTTCAAAGCATATATGATATTTATAAAAATGTGAGGGTAAAATTGGTTATCAATAACTGCCCTCTCTATCCGGGAATGATGAAATAGTTGTCGGATAAAGAAAATGATGACCAATTTTGTCCGAAGTGAGTGGGGAATGATGTGTTCTGAAAATATAGGGGCCGAACCCTGGTTCTTGAGTTGCCTACATATCTCTGGTGTTACGGGAATCAGGCCGTTTGTAGTTCTGGATCCAACAACGAACGAAATCGATGGAGTTGTTATAAGAGTGTTCGTGTGTTTCGAAAAGGATCTTTTGGATGTGATAGTGTCGTGAGTAACAGATGATTTTAGGTGGAGCTATGAATGCGAATTTGATCATTACGGATGTATAAGGCAAATATTTGAATGGTTATAGAACAAAGGGTAATCAATTACTGATCATCGGTTACATTTGAGGTGATCGAAGGATATGAATGTTGTGAATGGAAATCACAGTGAGAATTGCTCCTGTTTGTAGAACGGTTACCTCCCGAGTTACCTGCAAAACTTAATACATGATGCACGCGAATATATATGGGTTATTGAGAAAATTTAAACATGATGCAAATTTCCTTCGGACTATGATAGTTGTCTTCGGACGATGAGGATGATGTCCTTAGTCTATGATGTCCATGGCCATGAAGCGTATGATAAGGTATTTTCAGGCCATGGAATGGTGTCCTCGGGCCATGAGGATGGTGCCTCCGGACTATGACACCTTTGAATAATGATATGCAATTTCGAGAGATCCTCCGACCATGGCATGATGTCTTCAAGTTATGAGGATGGTGCCTTCGGACTATGACACCTTGGGACAATGTGTCGATGTTTCAGTCCGTGAAGTGCAAGTATGCGGTAATATTGATCGTTTGATAGAGGAAACATGCGATGCTTAGTCATATGCGAGAATGAAATGAGACAAGGCTTAGTCTTGTATGAAACGAGGGCAGTGTTTTAGCCCGATGCAAAGAGTGGAGACAATGCCCAGTCTCATGTTGGAGGGCAATGCTTAGCCTTATGCAATAATGGAGGCAGTGCTTAGCCTCATGCCATGATGAGGGTAGTGTTTAACCCTATGCAAGGAGCAGAGACAATGCTTAGTCTCATGCAAAGAAAGGCAATGCTCGGCCTTATGTGATAATGGAGGCAGTGCTTAGCCTCATGCACGGTGAAGGCAGTGTTTAGCCCTATGCAAGAAGTGGAGACAATGCTTAGTCTAATGTAAAGAAAGTTAATGCTTATCCTTATGCAATAGTGAGGTAGTGATTAGCCTTATGCAGTATAGAGGAAGTGCTTAGCCTCATGCAGAGAATGGAGATGGTGCTTAGTCTCATGCAGAGAACGAAGACGATGCTTAGTCTCATGTGAGGAAAGGCAGCGATTAGCCTTATGCAATAATAGAGGCAGTGCTTATCCTCATGCAAGGAATGGATACAATGCTTAGTCTCATACAGGAAAGGCAGTGCTTAGCCTTATGCAATAGTGGAGTCAGCGCTTAGCCTCATGCCATTATTAGGGTGACGTTTAACCCTATGCAAGGAGTAGAGACAATGCTTAGTCTCATGCAGGAAAGGCAATTCTTAGCCTTATGCAATAATGGAGGCAATGCTTAGCTTCATGCAAGGAATGGAGATAGTGTTTAGTCTCACGCAAGGAAAGGCAATGCTTAGCCTTATGCAAAGAATGAGGGCAGTGTTTAGCCCTATGCAGGAATGAGGGCAGTGTTTAGCCCTATGCAGGAAGAGCAACAATTAAATGCGAGAGGAAAAGTGATTCTTAGCTTGGCGCGTTTGTGTTTGGCGACTTCTATCAGTGTGAAGATAGTAATCTTGTTGTATGTATATATTTGCGGATGTTCTTGCTATGTCCATTGTGCCTGCATCCAAAGAAAAATTGTGAGTTTTGGAGAGGGGAGGTTGGTTCGTGCTCTCGATTCCTTGCTTTGCCTTTTCTCCTATTTTGAGGTCCTGTTTGAGTCACCCCGGGTAACGTCTGGCTACCACGAAAAAATGAAATTTTGAAAAACATGCATTTGTGAAAAATCGTTTATATAAAAATGTGGTTGTTTTACATATGTGACAATGCAAGAGAGCAAATCATTTTGATGAATTAGTGATTGTGACACACTTTTGAGACATTGCAACCTCCCAGTTTAAATGCATACTTCTGGCGATACATTCCTTGGCGATTCTGAATACGATGAGATCGGGCAAACTCAAGATCTTGTCCCAGTTTCTGACTATAGGGGGAATGAAGATTTTATTATGATGTGACCGAACCCACATGGCTGCCTACGTATCCCCTCTTAAACAGGAATCAGGTTAAGCATAGTTCATGTTATATCAAATAGAAAGTGCAAACATAGTCTTAAACATAATATCTCTTAACTACATCCGAATTTATAGGTTTCGGCCAAATCTCTCCATCCATCTCTGCAAGTATAAGTGCTTCTCCTATTAGTACTCGGTGAACCATGTAAGGGCCTTGCCAGTTGGGTAAGAATTCCCCTTTGCTTCATCCTGATGTGGGAAGATTCATTTCAATACCAATTGCCCTGGCGTGAATTTCCTTGACCTAACCTTTATATTGAAAACTCTTGCCATTCTGTTCTAGTAGAGTTGACCGTGACACATTGCGTTCATTCTTTTACCATCAATGAGAGCTAGTTGTTCGTACCGATTCCATTCCCATTCCGCATTGCTGAGCTCGGCTTCTTGTATAATTCTTAAGGAGGGGATCTCTACTTCGACAGGGATAACAACTTCGATACCATAGAACAGTAGATAAGGAGTTTCCCCAGTTGATGTACGAACTATGGTGCGGTATCCGAGTAAAGCAAATGGTAGCTTTTCGTGCCATTGCTTGTAGTTGTCCACCATTTTCCTCAATATCTTCTTGATGTTCTTGTTGGCGGTTTCTATGACTCCATTCATTTGTGGTCTGTATGCTGTAGAATTCTGATGCTTGATATTGAATGTTTCACACATGGCTTTCATCAGATCACTATTGAGATAGGCGATATTGTCAGTAATGATTGACTCAGGTACTCCAAACCGACAAACAATGCGGTTCCGGATAAAATCTGCTACGATCTTCTTAGTTACAGCCTTATTGGACGCGACTTCAACCCATTTTATGAAGTAATCTATAGCCACTAAAATGAACCTGTGTCCGTTTGAAGCGGCTGGTTTAATTGTTCCAATGACATCCATGCCCCAAGCAGAGAAATGTCAGAGTGAACTCGTTGCATTGAGTTCGTTGGGCGGCGCTCGTATCATATCAGCATGTATCTGGCATCGGTGACACTTTTGAACATATTTGATACAGTCTGTTTCTATAGTCATCCAGAAATACACTGCTCTTAATATCTTCTTGGCCAAAATAAAACCGTTCATGTGAGGTCCGCAAGTTCCGGCATGTATTTCTTCGAGCAATCTAGATGCCTCCTTGGCATCGACACATCGCAGTAATCCCAAATCAGGAGTCCTTCTATACAGAATTCCTCCGCTTTGAAAGAAATGGTTGGCCAATCTTCGAAGCGTGCATTTCTGAGTGTGTATAGCATTCTCTGGATATTCTCCATTTCTCAAGTATTCTTTGATATCGTGGAACCATGGATTTCCGTCGAACGCTTCTTCAACATGAGCACAATAAGCTGGCTTCTTATGAATTCGTATTGGGATATGGTCGATGAAATTCTTGTCTGGATGTTGTATCATGGAAGACAGGGTGGCTAATTTATCTGCAAACTCATTCTGGATCCTCAGAACATGTTTGAATTCTATTCTTGTGAACCTTTTTATCAACTCCTGTACACAATGCAAGTACGGCAATATTTTAGTGTTCTTAGTGGCCCATTCTCCTAGTACCTGGTGTACCAATAGATCAGAATCTCCTATTACCAGCAACTCCTGAACGTTCATGTCGATGGCCAACCTGAGTCCCGAGATGCATGCCTCATATTCTGCCATATTGTTGGTGCACGGGAACCTGAGTTATGTGGATACTAGGTAATGTTGACCAGTTTATGATACTAAAATAACTCCGATGCCCACTCCCTTGAAGTTTGCTGCTCCGTCAAAGAACATCCTCCAACCATCGTATGCTTTGGTAATATCTTCTCCTACAAATGACACTGCCTCGTCGGAAAAATATGTCTTCAATGGTTCGTATTCTCCGTCTATGGGATTCTCCGCCAAGTGATCAGCCAATGCTTGCCCCTTGACTGCCTTCTGAGTCACATAGATGATGTCAAATTCACTTAGCAATATCTACCACTTTGCTAACTTACCTATAGGCATGGGTTTCTGAAAGAAATATTTTAGTGGATATATCCTTGATATGAGATATGTAGTGTATGCACAGAAATAATGTCTCAACTTTTGGGCTACCCATGTCAAAGTGCACCAGGTACGTTCCAACAAAGAATACCGGGCCTCGTAAGGTGTGAACTTCTTGCTCAGGTAATGTATCACTTGCTCCTTCCTCCTAGTTTTTTCATATTGTCCTAGAACGCAGCCAAAGGCTCCATCCAACATGGACAAATAAAGCAACAAAGGTCTTCCTGGTTCTGGTGGGACCAACACGGGCGGTTTAGATAAATACTTCCTTGATTTTGTCAAAGGATTTCTTGTATTCTTCAGTCCAGATTGTTACAGCATCTTTCCTCAGCATCTTGAAGATCGGCTCACATGTCACCGTTGATTGTGCTATAAAACGACTGATATAATTGAGACGTCCTAGAAAACTCATCACATCCTTTTTATTCTTTAGCGGTGGCAAGTCTTGGATAGCTTTGATTTTTGACGGGTCTAACTCAATACCTCGGTGACTGACGATGAAACCTAGCAACTTTCCAGCAGGGGCTCTGAAGGCTCATTTTGTAGGGTTCAACTTCAAGTTGTATTTTCGAAGCCGATTGAAAAATTTCTTCAAGTATGCTATGTGATCCGAACTCCTTTTAGATTTGATGATAACATCATCCACGTACACCTTTATTTCCTTGTGTATCATGTCGTGGGAGATAATCATCATGGACCTCATGTAGGTGGCCCCATCATTTTTCAAACCAAACGACATAATTTTGTAACAATATATTCCCCATCGTATGATAAAGGCGGTCTTTTCGACATCCTCTTCATCCATCCAAATCTGATGATATCATGCGAAGCAATCTACAAAGGATTGGAGTTCATGCTTGGCGCAGTTGTCAATCAATATGTGTATGTTAGGCAACGGGAAGTCATCCTTAGGACTTGCTCTATTCAGATCTCGATAATTGACACAGACTCTAACTTTCCCATCTTTCTTCGGAACTGGCATGATGTTGGC
The DNA here is from genome assembly GCF_000390325.3 of Nicotiana tomentosiformis. Taxonomy (NCBI): domain Eukaryota; kingdom Viridiplantae; phylum Streptophyta; class Magnoliopsida; order Solanales; family Solanaceae; genus Nicotiana; species Nicotiana tomentosiformis. Next base: position 38,843,234 of record NC_090823.1, read on the forward strand.
TAACCAGGTCGGGTATTCGACCACTCAACAAACTTTAGCTTTGATTTGCTCGGTGACCTCCTCTTTTATCTTCATATTCATATCTGGTTTGAACTTTCTAAGCTTTTGCTTTACCGGTGGACACATGGGATTGGTAGGTAGCTTGTGAGTTACTATGGATGTGCTTAACCCAGTCATATCGTCGTAGGACCACGCAAAAATATCCTTATATTCCCTTAGGAACCTGATATACTCTTCCTTCTCTGACGGTGATAGATGTATACTTATATGAGTTTCCTTGACCGTTTCAGAATCCCATAGTTTAACGGCCTCAGTTTCCTCCAAATTAGACTTTCGTTTGTTTTCAAAATTCTCTACTTCTTTGACAATTTCTTCAGGTATTATATCATCTTCTAGATATTCCGAATCACTGTCCTTATGTTGCTTTGTCTCATTACATGTCACAGTCGTAGGTTCATCAGCATATGTAATAATTATGTTGAAAAGAATGTAGAAAGATAATAATAAATACTAAAAGCAATAATGCATTAATAAAACTTTAAGAATGTCAATAGGTACGACTCGATGACTTGAGTAATTATTTCAAAACAAAATACTAAAAATGTCTTAAATGCTCAAAACAATTTTAAAACAAGTCATGTTAATTTTCCAGGCTATCTAGGAACTCGGCAAGCCCGGGATGGTGCAGCGGTCCAGTTCTTGAGAATAACTCCTTCTTCCATTGTATGAATGGTAAGATCCTCCTCCTCAATAATTGCACTACAGTCCATGTCTTATTCATCCAAAAACAGCTTCCTCATACCGGCCAAAATCTCATCTTCCTCGGATCCCCACATTATATCAGCCTGACGGAATGTCTAGTGCAGAGGTGGTATGGGTTGTTCCAGCAGATAATAATGGGCGCGCCATGGCAGTGTCCAATCCTGATTTTCTTGTACGGTATATTCATACACGAGTCCAAAGGCCGTGCCATGATACTGTGGTTGTATGGGTTTAGTGATCCCCTGAAGCTTTTTGCTGAGACCCTTGCCTTGTTCATATCCCATCCATAACAATATGCTTTCTATTTTCTTGCTCCACCATCAATCCTTTTCAATTGCGTTCACCCACTCAATACGGTGATATATTTCTCCACCAAACTTCCTCCTATTTTCGATGACTGGAATGGTCTGGTTAGTGTAGATAGGGTTGCTTCCGTCTCCATGAATGATCACCCCCTAATGATTCCACTCGAACTTCACAGCCTGGTGCAGAGTAGAAGCCATTGTTCCACTTGTATGTATCCATGGTCGTCCCAATAATAGGTTGTAAGTAGCAGATATATCTAGCACTTGGAACTCAACGTCAAACCAAGTCGGACCCATATGTAGATCAAAGTTGATTTCCCCGATAGTGTCTCTCTAAGATCCGTTGAATGCCTTCACATTCATGTTTCCCATCCGTATCTCGTGCAGGCCTTTACCTAATCTTTTTAGATTGGTCAGTGTGCATAAGTAGTGGTTTGCGGGTATTGAGTTGGATGATGGTGATGTTATTGAGGGGTTTGCACTGATGCTGGGTTAAGGTTTTGGGGAGGTGCGGGAGGATTTGGAGCTATGGGTGGTGGATTTTAGTTTTGTGTGTTTTATGGCGGTGTTTGGTTTTGGGAAGTTGCTGGTTGCTGTCGGGAACATTGAGAGTAAGGGAAATATTTGCTAGATTTCGGACCTGCTCAAGCTCGCCCTGTAGCTCCAGGATTTTCGGCTCCAAATGCAAGACCAACTCATTCTGCCCTGGGGTGCTTCTACCATCTAAAGTTTCAACATTTCCTCCACAGTAGCATTATCTTTCCGGATACCACTTAAATCATCCATCTTCCCTTTGCCCTTGCCTTTTCTTTTCGAGTCGCTAGGTAGAGGAGAAGGTGGAGGACCTATGGATTTAGTGTGGTATGCTGATGATGCCAGTATGCATGAACCAACCTTTGGGAGTAGGAATAAATAAAGAAATAAAAACAAAAAGGTAACCAAGTCAGTAAGATAAAATAAGAGAGTGTTTGCAATATTTAAACATGTTTCACTAAAGTCATGCAATAATTCGCGTCCTAATTTTGGGGGACCTCATTGTGCCTGAGGTAGGCCTAAGCGACACATAGACATGGAGAAAATTGATGACAACGTTTGTTTTATCTCATTAGCGCAAAAATAGGCCAAAACAATCTTTTACTAGATCGACGCTATTAATAATAAAATCACTAATGGCATCGAGCCTTATTACATCGAAATCTAATCTAAACTAAAAAGTAGTAAAGAACATCATCTCCTAATCCATTTGGTCCCTGAAGGACCTTCTCCATGCTTGGCTCTCTTGACCCCATCAATCATGTTTCCTAGATCGCGCATGTCCAGCAATAAGTAAGCCTTTGACAACTTTCCTCCTTCATCGTCGTTCATGCCTTGATAATCCCAAAGTCTCTTTCTCTTCTTACCTTCTAGCTCCATCAGCCCTTGCTCCAGGTATTCTAATCTCTTTGTTGACTTAGTGGTAATCTCTTTCCATTCCCTTATCGCATCCATGTTTACTTTGTGGTGCTCCAAATGCTTAGCTTCAGACTCGAACACCCTTTTGCGTAGCCTCTTGTACTTTACCTGTGCCTTAGCTACTTCATCTATGATCATATCCTTCATATTAACTCCTAGTTTGACGTCCCCAACTATGTCATCTTCCAGCCATGATAGATAGTAGTACATATGACCGCGTGATACCTATCTGGCTTAATAGTTTCTCCTTCCACAATGATCTTTTGGTTCCACATATGTTGCGCTTCGAACTTGAATGGGATGACATCTCCCTTGAAATCTGCCTTGTACTGGACCATGTTGGAAACCCGAGGTATGACTTGTTTTCTTCCAGCTTGCCTCATTACCCTTATATGAGCGTAAGGGTAGATGCCTCGCAGCCCGATCAGTGCCAAGTGAGTAGTCCCTTTTGGTCTGATGATGAACTCACTACTAGGAAACCATTCAAACATTCATTGCACTTGCTCGTCTGTCAGATTGCTGAAGAAACGCACCCAACCTATAGCATTTCCAGGTTTTGCAAATCTGTCTGGAATAAACGTCATTTTCTGTAGGGTGATGATTGGCTATGTAGTCATTCAGTGGCCTTCGCAGAAGCTGTTGACGATACTCAACCCTCTGAAAGTGTTCCAGCAACCAGACTTGTAGAAATAGGTTACAACCCTCAAAGTGTCCGAACCTATGCTTGCACCGATCTAGAGCATAGTACATCTCAGCTAAGATCATTGGGATGATAGTATAAGATTGTCCTTTGATGCCATCCATTAAGGTCCTGGAGACCATGGCTAAGCGAGTGTGAATACTTCTTCCTTGCATTGGAAAGTTCAACAACCCCAAAAAGCAGATAATAAAAACATAAACCCGGCGATGCACCCATCTTAAAGAAGTAATTGATAGTTCATCATGATGAAGACAGTATGATGTTCTATGCTCATAACGCTCGTAAAGAAACTCAAAAGGGATGTATAATTTCTTTAGACAGAGCAGTTCATCATTCTTCTTAAAACCCACATCTTCAGAAAACCGCGCGGAGTGCGATTTTCTAGCACTAGCAGTCCCGGACTATCCCATGGTAACTTGGGGAAATCCCGATTTCTTCCAGGAGAGGAGTCATTTCTATATTTCCAAATCAAAAAATAGCTCTTTTCTCGTCCCAGAACATGGTAACGGCCTCGATCAGTTCCATATTTGGTCAAATGTTCAGCAAAGATGGCAGGTCACCAAGTACTCTCCTCACATGATTTTTATCACAAGGTGCAAGGTCTTTCCACCAGTCACGTAGCAAAGGCAGGATATTCTGGACCATACCGAAGCTGGGGATTTCGTGCTTCATTTTCTGCAAACAAATAAAAGTTAGCCCTTTCCCTCTTCCAGATTTGACTATTTACGCACTAACGATCTACATGTTGACACATTTTCTCCAAGTAATGCACATAACATGATGGTGTCCTTTGGTATAATGAAAATCCCGTCGGACTTTGGATAAGGTTTATCTAAGTGGGTTGTTACGTCAATAACGCCTCTATCCGTACTAGGTTTAGCATGATGAATGTACATTTCAAATTGGAGTGGGGTTTCTAGAAGGGTCTAGACTGGTACTCTCAAGTGGAAAACTTGAGAGGGAAAGGCCCGGGACCGTCAACTGCACCGCTGATCAACTTGTCTACCGCAAATAAGCCTTTCCGATTAAAAAGGGTGATTTCAGGAAAGCACGGACACTCATCAAGCGTCTCTATGTCTATAATAGACACGAGTAGAGTATGATGTGGAGCATGCTTTATGCAGAAATAATAACATATTGCCAAGCATTTGCATGATAAAAGTTCATAAAAATAGCAATTATGATAAAGATGAACATGAGTAGAAACAAAAGAGAAAGAAAAAGACAAAAAGAGAAGTCAGTTTAACTCATGAAAATGTGCGAGAATGTAATGAAGCAAGAAAGAAAATAGGGACGGGAGAGTCATGATATAGCAGTTTTAGACGAGATGAATGAAATGGAGAGGGGTCATACATGTCATAGCAAATAAAGGAGAATAAGGGAAGGGATGTGCATGTCATAGCAATTTAAACAAATATAGGAAAATAAGGAAAGGGATGTGTATGTCATGGCAATTTAAACAAATATAGGAAAATAAGGGAAGGGATGTGCATGCCATAGCAATTTAAACAAATATACAAAAATAAGGGAAATAATTCACATAATTTAAGTTCGTTATGATAAGAGCCTAAGTATCCCCAGCAGAGTCGCCATGCTGTCGCGTCCCGTTTTCTCGCGAAAGCGGGCTTCGACATATGACAAATCTTTTAAAGTGGGCATTAAAAGAGAAGGGTCGCCACCTAACGGTTTAAGGTGCGTTAGGGCACCTATTTGCATATAACTCCATTTTAACTAGTTTGGTTACCAAATATCGGATTACCTCAAAGAGAAGGTGCTAGACACTCTTCGAGGTCCACAATTATAGGTCCCGACCAAAATTTACAGTATGTGGATTAGATGATTAAGCTAAGGGATAAGCAAAGAAAGGTATAGAAGTTGAAGGATCTATTATAATACATAAGAATAAATGATCGGTACAAATCTTATAGATTACAAGGGTACAACTGCACTGGTCTATGTTAAATGACTAAGTGTGAATAGCAAGTATATAAAGAAAAGGGGGGTCCTAAGTTTTTTAGCCTAAAGGATCACCTCGTGCAACATAAATAAGACTTTGAAACTCCCTTAAGGTAGGGGTTGCTCATATTATTCAGTGGGCACAGACTACCATCTCCTTCTACCCAATTACTATGTTGAAGTTGTTACTTATAGGCGCTCTAATTCAATTCTAAGCTGTATCCTACGCGTGCACTACCCGTCCTATGCCTATGGTACAGGAGGCTTTGGACCTACTATTAGGTGGTTCTAGACTCAGCTTAGGTTGCTCAAAATGATAAAACTAGGCGACATTTAAAATAGATAGGACTTCATATAAAGACAATTAATTGCCCAAGTTAGCCTCCACACATAAACAACAAATGCACGGGGGCAGTTTAGGCAGTACATAGTTTTATAATTAAGACTTAAAGTCCTATAGGCATGGTTTCTAGGTGATTCTGAATTCCAGCATCGTATATGCAACGTTATTGTTCTCTCTAAATGGTTTAGACAAAGAGACAGTAAGCTATTTGCAAACTCAGAATTATTAGCGCTGATTTTATAAATAGGCATCTTAGGCAGGTGACACTGTCCTATAGGCATGATTTCTATAGTTGCATAATTAGGCATTGAAAGTAGTTGATTAAAAGATTAGAATCCTATAGTCATGATATCTGGATGAGTAGTACACTAAAAGTAATAGAAGCAATTGACCAATTGATTATTTGAAGTCCTATAAGCATGGTATCTAGGTTAACAAAGCATATGTTATACATCCTATAGGCATGCTGTCTATATGAACAGTTGTAACATAGAAACGTGCTTAAACAATGTACAAGTGAGGTGTGCATTATTCCTATAGCATGATCTCTATTAGTGTCCAACATACCAAATGAAATAACAAACAAGGCATGCTGAACGAAATAGCTAATATAACACACAGACCCTATAGGCATGTTTTCTATCCTTTCATGAAAATATTAGAATACCCATCCCCCTTTTTCATTAATTCCCCATTATTCGTTATTACATATTATTACAGGCCCAAATAGAGAATACATGTCAAATATTACAAACTAAAATGAGTACAGGCCCAATAAGTAGAGCAGGCCCCAAGAGGAATAACCCAGCAACTTCGAGGTCTTCAGTAATCTCATTCTTCACACAAAATAGCAAACCCAAGTCTAGGTACACCCCAAGACATTTGAGTGTATCGGCTGCATGACTAAAACACCCAGCAATGCCAAACTTAACCATATGAGTAACAAATTGCACATAAATTAATCAGACTACTTGAAGTCCACACACTTAGTTCTTAGGAATGTAATTAACAATAGTTTAAACCAAAGCAGATAGTCGAGATCACACAGAGTTATATACATAAGACGCTAGAAGTTCAAAAGACAAGATGGAACATCACAAACTAATAGACAATCCCAAGTAGAGTTTCAGAATGTAATATGATCTAAGATCAACTTAAGTACAATCTCGACAGAAGAATCTTGCAGAATTACAGACAGAAGCAAGTAAAATAACGGTTTTCATATGGAAATTTCTAGCATGAGGGTCTAGTGCAAGTATGATCATAACAAACAGGCTGACGAACATGGTCTGTAACAATCCACTCAACTGGGCATGAGCAATTTTAACATTATCAATCATACACAAAGGTTTAAATATCACCAAGACTCATAATGGACAAGAATATGTCAAATATAGGTTAACAGGACTTGCATGCACTAGGCTTAGTCACATATAGAAGAAGAGGCCAGATATGGAATTTCATCCTAGAATTCTTAGACAGTATTAAAGAACACCAGATTAAATAAGGCAGGGAACACACATTAGTTTACAAGTAGCAGGGAAAGCATGTTTGGGCTAATAACACGATCAGGAGTTAACTCTAGAAAAGTATTAAGTTGCACATGAATGACTCAACAAGCATTAGAACATGTTCTGGGCATGACTCGACTTATCACAAGAATACAGAACAAGGCAAAGGCTAAACATAGAATAAGCAACTGTGATAAGCATTCAAACACATACATTAAGGCAAACATGCTTAATAAAATAGAATCAAGGCAACAAATAGGCAAGTTCGATTACTAGAAGGTATAGAGCCTCAAGAATAGCTTCATAGCCTATAATAGCATATTGGGTCGTAGAAAAAAATCTCAGAGACATAGATAGGCAGAACAGGAACTCAAATGAAAGGAGAATGAAATTACAAGAGTCATAGGTACTTACTAGTTACAGATTAATGAACAAGTAAACAAGAGAAATAATTTCAGTAATACTCCAATGTCAATAGCAAAACGAATAGTAGAACCCAGGAATCTCAGTGCGTCAAAGTTCCCAAGGGTTTCGAATGAACCCCGGGCAATGCTCACATTGATAAAGGTCCGTTAATCAAATTCTGGTGGCCTTGTCTTTCAGCCGGCCAAGAGATTAAGCCTTAGAGTAGTATAAGAGAAGTGAGAATAAGTAAATAGTAGTAATTTTCGTGATTAAGCCCTCTTTTGGGGAATTAGGGGAGGGATTTATATAGTAGTAAAATTCAAACGAACGAACAAGGAAAACATTCAATCAACATATTAAAGGAAAGACTTTAATTCAAAAATCAATTTCGAATCAGATTAAAAGAGAAACCAAACAGACCCTAGTTCGATAGAAATCAAAAATTGACCACAGATCTTGGTGAATCGGCCCCATATCATCTTGCTATGAATGTATATAGACAAAATACCGTCTAGATCTTGGAGATTGAAGATGATTTCACATGATTCAAGGCCTGGTATTTGCCAAAAATAGGCAAGTACTAAGTAATACCATAATCGTGTAGGTAACATAGAGACATAACATATAAGGAAGGAAAAACATGGAGGGATTCCATATTAAGGTCGGAATCGGAGAGGATTGAAGGGTGTGGCGGCTAGGGTTTCTCAGAGATGAATGGAACAGAGAGGATTCAGAGGCGGCTGGAGTGGGGAAATGGGATTAGGGTTTGGGTGAGGGGATATAAGGAAATGTGGGGATTTATTATAGGCCATTGATCATTTGAGATCAACGACAAGGATCAAAGGGAAATGGGGCGTGTCGTTTATATCAGTCATGACCGGGTTCATTAAAAGGGTTGTATGGTTGGGCTTGGGGTTATTGGGCTAGGTTTTGGGTCCGAAATTAACTCAATTGGGCCAAAGTTTTTTCAATACACGAAAATTATAACACTAATTTATAAGAAGTAATTAACAAATAATAAAAATATTATTTGTTTAGCAAGATACTTGAAAATAATAATTTGATATTATAAAAATATTAAAATGCTACTTGGGAACAAATAATGTAATAAAATATAATTATGCACAACATAAGCTATTATTGCAAAATTATGTAAATAGCTTGAAAATACAAATATAATTATATGAAAATGAGGTAAAATATTATTAAACTTATATGTGGATGCAAATAATAAAGTTTTATGATTAATGCATCACAAAATAATTTAAAGGGGTAATTAATACATATTCAAATAATTTAAATGCAAGAAAATCAGTTTTAAAGCTTTAAAAATATGAAAAATTATTGAAAATACTTGTATGACTCTTGCAAATTGGTGATGATACAGGAATGATATTTTAAAAGTATATATGATATTTATAAAAATATGAGGGCAAAATTAGGTATCAATATTCCTCTTCTTACTGAATTTACTGTTGTCTAGTTCACACAATATTGTTATGTTTTGAGACACAGTTGTACTCTAGTTAGTTGCTCATGACTTTCTACTACGGATTTTTGGAGTTGTTATTGGATTTTGTGCATGTGGTATTATTAAATTGAGACGTATTTTATGCTTTATTTATGTCATGACAACTATTATATTTTGTAATGTTTGATTTTGATTAATTATCATAGTTGGCTTACCCAGCGGGTGGGGTTAAGTGTCATCACGACCATGGTGGCATTTTGGATAGTGCTATCAACTTGGATGCTAAGCACCCCGAACCACCTCCGATCTCCTGGGTCCTAATCCAAACATAGTACAAATCCAAAAATACTATATAGGCTATTGATACCCAATTTTCCCTTATATTTTTCAAATATATATATATATATATATATATATATATATATATATACATACTTTCAAAATAGTGCATATGTATCATCATTTGATTTACAAGCATATACAAGTATTTTCATAATTTTTAAAGGCTTTAAATCAATTTATTTTCGTATTTTTATTATATAAATACCCATTAATTACCTTACAAACAATTTTTATGATGCTTTTATCATCTAAACTCATCAGTTACACCCATATTAGGTTTTAAATATTTTTATTACATTTGTTATAATTATATTTTTATTTTAAAGGCTAAAACTGCACATTTTGCAATAATAGCCCATATGTACATATAATTGCATTATTTATACAAAAAATAACTTTTTATAGTTTTATAATGTTAACTAATTATTTTTAATCATTTGCATGCCCAAATGATATATTTTTATTTATCTATTATTTTATAAATTATTTATTTGTTAAAATTGGGTATTTAAAATCTGGCCCTAATTTCATAACTAATTTCGGACCTAACTACCCAAACATAGCCCAATTACCCCAAGCCCAAACTCATTAGCCCAGTACCCATACCCATTTAATAAACCTGACCCAACCCCTGATCAAATCCCAGCCGTTGATCAAAAATGATCAACGGCTCATAAACGACCCCTCATTTTCCTTATATCACCCATCTCCCAAACCCTAACCCCATTTTCCCCTAATCCGCCGCCCTTCTACTCACTTCCCTCTGAAGAACCCTAGCCCGCCGCCTCTCCAAAATCCTCCCCTAATCCCGTTCCTAATGGGATTTTCTTCCCATTTACTTACCATTTCGACATATTTCCTTTATTGGTTGATTCTTTACGGTATTACTTAGTACTTGCCTAAACATGGCAAGTACCCTACTCTGATTCTGTCCTAATCGATCTTCATCTCTTGAATCTGGATGATATTAAGTCCAAGCACGTTATTTTGCACGGTGTGAGTCCGATTTGTTCGTATCTTGCTGATTCATACTTAACCCTAAGGTTAGGGTTTACAGATTCTCTTTGATTCGAATTGAAATTGGTTCAAGCTTTAATATTAGGTACTATATCATCTATATTCACCTTATTATATATGAATCTGTCTATTTCTGCCGATTATTTTTACTTTTCCTAAAGTAGGGTTTCAGATCCTTTTTATTTGAACCAAATCTGGTTCAGTTCTGTTTTTTGTGAGTAATATTCATGTCTATGTTAATTTTATATAATATGTGATTCTTTGCCTTTATTTTCTGCTGATTTTGTGGAGTTTACCTAAAAACTAGGGTTCCAAAATTTTTCTTCTTTACTGATTGTTTGAATTAATTATATTTCCATATTTATGTGTTTAGTTCCTACACTATTTAAACCCCTCCCCACTCCCCTTTGGTTAAGTTGGAAAATCCTTAAAAAAAACACTATAAACTAAGGCTATACATTCTTCATTCTTGAATAAACTTGTTCTGTATTTTTGATTCCTGGCCGGGTGAAAGCCAAAGCCAGAAATTGCTAAGTTCTTGCTTTGTTTGGTGATACTCACAATACTGTTGGATTTCCTTTTTCCTTGCTTCATCTTAACTGGTGAGTTATCATATCTCTGCCATTTCATTCTGATTATTTGTTTAATGTGCTACTTCAATTACATTATGTTATCCTAAGTGCTATTACATTTGTAGTTTGAGACATGCTTGAATCTACTTTGAGTTATTTAGTTCGATTCTGATTAACCTATATGTCACTGATAACAATCTCTTGAAGTTTAAGTTTGTTATTATCTTGCTCTTTTAACATGTTCTCATATATCCTGGTATAGAATAGTTAACTAGGTATAGATGTCTTCCTTAATAGGATAACAAGTCTATTTCTGAGTGCATCATAATGTGGCCTGTTTGGCTTTGTTTCTATTATATTTTGACACCCCTAGTAACTGCCCTAATTAGTTCCTAACATGTCATGATCTGTTGCTAATTGATTTCTTCTTATGACACTAGTTTCTGCACTTAACTTAATCTAGATCCTCCTTTATCATTATAAATCTGTCTTATGGCTTGTCTTGTTAGCATGTGATTGAGTTTATTTCCTAAAAGATGAATTAAGTCTGCCTAGGTTCAAATGTGTTGCTATCTGTTTGTGTTGTATGTGTGATTCTGTACCCCCTAATCCCATCCTACTCTCCTGAATTCTCATTCTTTGCTGGCTGAAAGCCAAAGCAATTTAGGTCCTGTCCCTTGGCCTCCCTAGTGTAAGCACTGCTCAGGGTTCATATGAGACCCTCGAGAACTCTGACACACTAGGATTTGGTCCTTAGTCTTCTTTGAACTGTTCTAATCATTCTTCTCTAGTGTGAGCCCTGCCCTGGGTTCTTGAAGCCCTTGGAAACTCTGACACACTAGAGATTTGGGTTATGTATGCTTATCCTTGAGATATAGGTGAATCATTCATTTCTGGTTACTGTGTATCTTTGAACATGGGCTTTTGGTGCTACTGTGAGTTGAAGGCCTGGCCTGTCCAGGTGTATTTGGGCCTGCTGCAGGCTTCCTATAGTTTTTATACTTTATAATTCATTCATTCAATTTTGGTCTGTAATAATTATTTGTAATAACAATTGGGGTATTAGTAAATTGGGAAACTGGGTTTATTTTAACATTTGCATGAGAATGGGTAGAAATCCTGCCTATAGGTGTTTACTTTGCTCATTCTGCTATTGTGTTAGATAACCTGCCTATAGGTATTTACTTTGCTTATTCTGCTATTGTATGTTAGATAACCTGCCTATAGGTGTTTACTTTATTCAAATACATTCTGCTATTGTATGTTAGATAACCTGCATATAGGTGTTTATTTTGCTCGAATATGCTCTGTAGATAACCTGCCTATAGGTGTTTACTTGCTCAAATAAGCTCTGTGGATTACCTGCCTATTCTGCTTTTTAGATACCATGCCTATAGGAAATAAAATAACCAAAGTTCAATTTGCATTGCAGCATATTCATCAGGCATCATGATCATAGGGTCATTTATAAATCTGCATTTTTAGAAGTCATGCCCATAGGGTTCTTAATTGATTGATATGTTATTGTCATACTTGCTCATTTAGTGTATAAGAACTAAAACCAGTTTCAATCATCAAGGGTAGGAATCATGTCTATAGGGTAATCACTCTTTGTGTTAAGCATTAAAATCAGGCTTTAAAACACTACCTCGTTGAACGCCAGTAGAAAGCATTCCTATAGGAACAACTGAGTAATTCTGAATATCTCTCGTGTTTATTACTGCCAAATACTGAGTAAATCACCTAGATAGCATGTTTATAGGTTTCAACCACTTATGCTTATAATCAGTAGACAACTGTGCAGCCAGTTAGAAATTACTTTGCATAACTGCTCGCATGATTAAAATCCAGAATCATATAGAAATCATGTCTATAGGGCCTAACGACTTCAATTGTTGAAACTGTCAAAACGCCTAATTTGTTTGCGTGCATTTGCTGCCTAAGTATGGAGGCTAACCTGAGCCCTTATTTGCTTTTACATGAAATTCCAATTTGTTTTGTATGTCACCTACTAGTTTTTATCATTTTTGAGCAACTTAAGTTAAGTCTAGAACCATCCAAGAAATAGAGGTCCAAACGCCTCCTGGGCCATAGACAAGGGACGAGTAGTGCATGCATAGGGTACAATTTAGAATTGATTAGAGCGCTATAGGTAAATAACTTAAAGATAGTAATCGGATAGCAGGAGATGATAGTCTGTGCCCGCTGAATAATATGAGTAACACCCCCCATCTTGGAGAAGTTACGAAGTATTATTTATGTTGCACGGGGTGATCCTTTAGGCTAAAAAACTTAGGACCCCCCACTCCTATTAAAATAATTCTTTCTTTATGTTTATCTTCTATCTTAGACTAATTCACATGATTTAAGTTCGGCCGGGACCCACCGTTGTGGACCTCGAGGAGTGCCTAACACCTTCTCTTCGAGGTGATTTGAGCCCTTACCCGATCTTTGGTGACGTAAACTAGTAAACCCGAGTCATTTGCAACAGGTGCCCTAACGCACCTTAATCCGTTAGGTGGCGACTCTTTTTTAATAACCCTTCCTTCCTTTTAAAAGAGTTGTCACGATGCCGAAACCCGATTTTGCGAGAAAGAGGGGTGCGACATAGACCTATCCAAGATCTCGCAACTCTAAACAAAGCTTATTTACTCAAATCAAGAACCTAAATCAACCATATGAACTTTAAAGTACCAATTAGTATGCAAGTGTAATAAAATGCTCTCGAACCACTCATACTCGCAAGTTGCAAATCATCATGCGAACCTACGAACAAGGTGTTAAGACTCAAAATAACTGGTTGGATTGTTACACCGCAAGAGACAAGTTTAATCTGTTCTCATATATTTAGGGTCGCTTCCGCAACTAGCTTTTGGTCTTGAGGATTTGACATGATAGATCTAGGGTAAAGAAGATGATTTTCATCTTAAATTTTTTATTCTAACAATATACTAATGTGTAGATGCACAACACAGATTCAAACCTTATTATAAAAAAGCTTAGTATTTAACTGAAAAAAGGATAGAGGGACAAACCATTAATTATTTATTGAGTTTCAATTCGTTTCCACTGGATATTGAGAGTTCTCAATTTAACAAAAATAGAGAAGAGGAAAGAAAGAGAGAGAAAGAGAGTTAGGACCATGTCCTAGAACAAGGCGAGGATGCTGGGAAAAATATAAGTGAGAATAATTTCATGGAGTTCATTATTTTGACCTCCACTCCATGACCACTATTAGAATTTTGATCCTTTGTGTTATTTTTACTACGTCCACAAGAAGTAGAAAGTGGTGTTATTTCATGACACGAGTCATAAAAGAGGAGACATGATTATAATAAAAGATGCTTAATAATTGAGATTCTTCTTGATGTAGATCCGGAGTGGAAGCAAATTAGAGATCATCCGAAGGGAATAGAGGAAGAAGGGAGGATTGAGGATCAAATCAAGGGTGACTTCAGCTTAAACACTAAAGGATAAAAAGTAATTTAATCACTCAAGAGAAAACTAAGGAGGGAGAGGAAATAGAACAAACATGAAATTACTTTCTAAAAGCCTTCACGTGGTCTTCTCTATCAAGAAAATCGCAGGGTGAAAATTGACTATCGGGTGCATTTCCTAAGTTGGCCTAGCTTACTTCAGCCCAAAAATATAGGGATTATTATGGTCCTATTGGCATAACTCCTAAGTTATTACTTGTGTAGCCCAACATAACCTAATTAAACCCTATCGTTTTCACAAACCACACTCCCACTTCTCTTTCTTCTTAACCCCACTCCATGTCTTATCCACCCTATTCGCCAGTCTGTCACTACCTTGACTACTCCATGAAACCACATAGCCATACCTTCTCCTTCTCTCTTCATTTTCTTCTTTTGTTGCCAAACCTTAGGCATTTTTCGTGGTCGAAATTATTATTGGCAATTGGAGCAATACTTTTGTTAGATCTCGAAAAGGACAACATTCTAAATGTCACGATCCAATTCCCACTATAGGCCGTGATGGCGCCCAACATCGCCGTTAGGCAAACCAACGGTGAACCATCCATTTAATTATTTATTTTATTACTTTTAAAATCATGAATTTTATTTAATAAAGAAACTAAGTATAGAAGGCCATGTGATATAAATCATAAATAAAACATAAGTGATAATAATAGGCAAAACCCCTAAACATCTACTAAAATTTCCCAAAACCCGGAGTCACAAGTGCACGAACAATCTAGTAGAATATACAAACCACTACAACTACTGTCGGAAATGGAATAAACAGAAATATAAAATGCAATAGAAAGGAGACTCCGAGTGCTGCGGGTCAGAGCATGGGGGGAGTAGATCACCACTAAGTCTCCAGATAATGTGGATGCGCGCCCGAACACACACCAGATGTACTCATGTACCTGCCTCAGTACCTGCACAATTTGTCCAGAAGTGTAGCATGAGTACGTAAATAAATGTGTACCCAGTAAGTATCTAGTCTAACCTCGAAGAAGTTGTAATGAGGGATCGACATCGACACATACTAGTGGTCAATAAATAAAGTACAAGAATTATAAATAGGCATGAAATATAACAATAACAATAAAATAAGAAACAGTAAGTAATGTGATCCTTTAATATAATATCAGTTTAAAATCCCCAAATATCACATGCCATCTCATCAAATAAGAACCATAAATAAATATCAAATCTCAAGTCATGAAGGAGATATCAAGTATATTCTGACTCCTAGTGATATTACGCACGAGTTATGCCGAGGTCGTATAGCCCGATCCATAATAATCGTGTACATACACTACCGAGGTCATACGGCCCGATCCATGGATACATCTCAAATATACTACCGAGGCGTTTGACCCGATCCATAGGATAGGCACATAAAGAAAGCATAATATTCTATCAACAATCAAATATTCTCCCAAAACTCAAGGTAACGAAGCTCGGCCTAACATAATCTCTTATAAAATTTCAATTATAAATTCAAGTAATTAAACTAAAAAGTTGGATTCAAATAATATAAATATTGCATGATAAAGTCCTAAGTCTACCCGGACATAAACATAATTTTAGCTACGTACGGACTCTCGTCACCTCGTGCATACGTAGCAGTCACATTTAGCAACAAATAATAATTAAATACCTACGGGGATAAA
Organism: Nicotiana tomentosiformis; assembly: GCF_000390325.3. Lineage (NCBI taxonomy): Eukaryota > Viridiplantae > Streptophyta > Magnoliopsida > Solanales > Solanaceae > Nicotiana > Nicotiana tomentosiformis. The sequence goes on from NC_090823.1 coordinate 38,859,219, forward strand.
TCCCTCTTGCACGGTTAGGCAAGAGACTTACCTCACTTCCAAGTCCACTACTCATCCCTTCAACCTCACTAATTTCCCTAAAACGATGCGTAGCAATCCGAAGCTAGCCAAAGGTCGTACAAACTAATTGTTGCATCCTATTTTGCACTAGTCAAAATAAGATTCAACTTGTGATTTCTCTATTGTTAATGAAAGAGAATCGCCACCTAATATTTAAAGGTATACTAGGGTACCTATTTAATTACTAAGTCACATTTATTATTGGTATGATAACCGGTAAGATTATGGGTATGGGTTCTTGTTCTTCTAAGGGGAAGGTGTTAGGCACCCCTTAAAATATACCTGAGGTAGCTCCATAGGACTTAGACTAATTTTAAGGGATCAGTTATTTGTACTATGCTTAATTACTATTAAAGAGTATGACTTACTATATATCGAAGGGAGAGTATAAAAAAGGGATGTGAGACTTAAGAGGAGTGTGAATTTATAAAGGAGTTTAAAGATATGTTGAAAGAGTTTTGAAATATGTATATTAGTGGCTTATATTCTATAAGGCTTGTAGAAAGAGGTCAAATCATGAAAACACTTGGTTTCGGGAATGAGTGTTCATGTAACTCTAAAAGGTATTTGTATAAGTGAGCCTAAGATATACCTTGTCTTTAAAACTTTGAAGAAAAATGGTCTTTTGAAAATCCTTTTGGGGCAACAATACTTTACTTTTATGAAAAATCTGATTTGCCTCGTAATAGTAAAGCTTGCGATTTAGTTCTGATTTCCTTTTGAAAACGAGGATGTTGTTTTTACTAAGTTCTGGGCTTCAAAATTTTTTAAGAAAAGGGAAGGTGAGTGAGAAGATAGTGATGATATGATCCGATTATAGTTAACGAAATGAGGATTAATTACTTAACTAATCCCTTTAAACCTATATTATTTAAGGCTTGCCTATATTTTATATGACATTAAAGCATGAAAATAAAATATATGATCTAATATATGAGTGTTATATATATGACAACAAAAATATGACAAAGCAATAGATAAAGGTAATGAAGTAGTAAACTAGATTAAAGGAGCAATAAATAATAACAAAGGGAATTGAGGGAAAGAGGCCTAGACTCTGGTAATTGGGCCTCAAGAAGGCAGGCCCAACAGTAAAGAGATGCGGCTACAGTTGATTTTGGACTTTCCAGAACAATGCAACAAGGCTGGGATTGGGCCTGAGTTCCTTAGGGACTCAGCAGGCACAAATAGATGTACATGTCCAAAAGAGAAAGAAAGTCATTAGATACAGACCCCATATATTCAACATATTCATCCATGTACGAAATATATATAAAACAAACTATTGGAACAACGTATTAAAACATCGATACTCAAACACTATGAGAAATTATACCGACGTAGTGGTTATACATGGTAAATAATTTACATTGAAAACCTTTTGTTGTCATTAAACAACTGAACCCTTAAAGAACCAAAAGTGTCAATGAATTAAGAGCTAAGGAGGGAGTTCTACTCAAGGTCGATGCCCCCTTTGAATCCCCCAAGACTTCAAAGTTCCCAAGGGACTCAAGGCCCAAAGCAATGCTTGTGCCGGGGAGAGCAGCCTGATAAGTGGGAATTTTGACTCCTAGTTAGCATCTTTTAGCTTTTGTTTTAGTCTGAAAGTATTGAATTGTGTTCCTGGAACTAATAAAAATATGCAAAATTGTAGGAATGCTGGAAGTTTGGTCTCTCGAGATGAAATCCGACCCAAAAAGGAGTGTTCCAAAGCACAAGGCAATAAAGGGCGCAAAAGCATAAATGTGCGGTCCACAGAAGAAATTGCGGACCGTAGAATTCTATCTGCAGCCGCAAAACAAGAATAAAAGTGTAGCAGACCTTTCAGCAATGTGCGGACCGCACATGAATTGTGCGGCCGCAGAACTGGGTTAGGATTCAAAGATCAGAGAGTATGCAAAAAGACCAAGTCCAGGAGCCTTTGGGAATTACGGACCACACAAGAATTGTGCGGCCGCAGAAGATTACCTCGCGACCGCAGTCCAGAAATGTGCGGCAACAGAAGATTGCCTCACGACCGCAATTCAGAAATGTGCGGCCGCAGAACTCCACTTCTTGCCAGTTGAAGAAATCTGTGGACCGCACATGGAATTGTGCGGTCGCAGAACCTCCCGAGGGGCATTTTTGTCCAAGATTTTTGGCTCTGTATAAATAGACGAGTTTCATAAAATTAGGTCAAGTTTGAACATGCGAAGTTGCTGTAGCCGTTTGTTTTTGACATTAGATTTCATCATTTTAATCTTCCATTATGAGTTTAATTAGCTTTTCTTCTTTATTTTCTTCAAACCCCATTATGGGTAGCTGGACTTTTACTAGGGTTGTGACCCAACCCTAATGTGTAAACCTTATGGGTATATAATTTAGTGCTTGTTTATGATTGGGTATTGATTATTTAGCTTAGTTCATGCTTCAATTTTAGAATTAATGGTTGCAAACATTGATTCATGCCTATTTGACTTGGTCTCTACTTGAGAAAGAGGGACCTAGTCTAGGATAACTTAGATAACAAGGAATTGGATCAATTAAGAGATTGATTAACCCAATTAAAGGGTTCAAACTAGAGATAGTAATAACCCGACTTGAGCTCTTTTCAACTATTTTGGTTGATACCCATTTGGACTTGAGAAAGTCAAATTGGGCAAAATCACTCTCTAACCGAGAGGTATTAAGTGGGTAACATGGAGTTGAGAGCTCTAATACACCCTAATCAACAAAACAAGCATTAACGTCTTTATCCCATTAGGCAAACACCTAGGTTATGGCCACAACCCTAGGCCTTTAAACTATTTGGAAAAACACCAAAAACATTGATTCGCTTCTAGTTTATTTTCTTAGATTATAATTGCTAGATTAAAATTAGAATTAGAAATCAAAACCTATTGTGGAAGTGCAATTTAGCTATTCCTTTCGCTTTTGTCAAGTGTATACTCCTAACACCCCTAGTAACTCCTTGTGGAAATCGACCCCGACTCTTGTTGAGTACTATTCTTTCTAACGACCGTTTCCACTCACTATTGGGTGCAGATTGGACGTGGATCAATTTTTGGTGCCGTTCCCGGGGACTTAAAATGGTGTTAGCTATATATTTGGGTATGTTTTTGGAATATCTTCTTTTCCTTCTGTGTTACTAACTTGTTTGAGAAATCGTAGGTACAACCATAGCGAACAATGAGCTCAGAAATTTAACTTTGGGGGATGTGGACGTCGAGGATGATCAAGTTGATGAGGTTCCTCTTGAACCTCATGCCAATAGAAGAGGTCGAGTGCCTCATGACAATGTTACCGCTCCACCCCCACCCCCACTACGAGTGGCTCCACACCGAGTGTTACCCAACGAAGGATATGCTAGTGTAATAGTCCCTCCCCGTATTAGGGTGGGCAACTTTCAAATCACCAATGCGATGCTCACTTTGCTAGAGCAACGAGGTTTCTTCACTGGTGCTCCAAGTCAAAATGCATACAAACATTTAAAAGGGTTTGTGGACACTTGTTGGGGGAGCAAACAAACAAATGTCTCCGAGGATGCATTGAGGCTAAGTCTTTTTCCCTTCTCTCTACCGGGGAAAGCTTTAGATTGGTTGAAACGTTTGCCGAACCATTCCATTCACACTTAGGATGAGTTGGCAAAAAAGTTTATCTCTAAGTTCTTTTCTCCCGGGCATATGGCTACACTTCGAGATGAGATTTTGGCATTCAAGCAAGAGCCCAATGAACAACTACACGAGATATATGAGCGTTATTGAAAAATGGTTAAGGAATGTCCCAACAACGATATGACGAAAGACATGATTCAACAAACCTTCTATCGTGAGATTAACACAACCAACCAATGTGTAGTGAATCAACTTCCCGGTGGGAACTTTTTGACTACGTCTTATGCGGAGGCATGTAAGACTTTGGATGAAATGGCGGAAACATCATCGGCGTGGAAATCTTGGGCTAATGTTCCACAAGGTGATCCGAACACAAAGAGTTGCATGACCATGGGCAAGCCATTGCCAAATTCACTACCACCATTAATAAACTAGCAAAGTCTCAACTTCAACAAGTGCAAAATCCTAAGAAAGTCAATGCCATGGAAGGGGTGAACATGATGGAAAACAAAAGAAGGACCAAGGGTCCATAAGTGCAAAATCGAGTGCAGAATTATGTGCAAGAGGATAATGGTTTTGATCAAGATGATTCTTACATTGAACAAGAAGAGGAGGTGCAATATGTGAACAACTTTCAAGGGCAAAAAAATAACTTTCAAGGCCCAAACCAACAACAATGGCGACCTCAAAACAATCAAGGCAATTGGAATTCTAACAACCAAGGAAATTGGAATGGTGACAACAATCAAGGTAATTGGCATAACAATAACAATCAAGGCGGATGGAACAATAATCAAGGCAACTGGGGGTCGGGTTTTCAAAGGCCCCCAATGTATCAACAACCGAGCAACCCACCTCCTTATCTTTCCTATGGTCCAAGTTCTTCAAACAATGGGATGGGGAGTATTGAGAATATGTTTAAGCAAATGATGGAAAAGAATGCTGATTCGGATGCCAAACTTGCCTCTCATACCACACCAATCCACAACTTAGAAGTTCAAATGGGGCAAATCTCTCAAGCTCTAAATTCTCATCCTAAGGGGGCACTATCAAATGACAAGGTAGTAAACCCGAAGGGTGAAAACAACACGGGACATGCCATGGCCGTTACTACAAGAAGTGGAAGAGGTGGGAATGCACCCACCTCAAGTAAAAGGTAACTTGTGGATGATGAGCAAGTGGTACAAGAATAAGAGGTCCCGAACAATGTGGTGCAATCAAATGATGAAGTTCGGATTGATATTGATGATAGTGTGGAAGAGACTCAAGAGAAAGTGAACCCGTCTAGGGATCACATTATTGACATACCGGAGCCGGTAGTGCAACAGGCTAAGGCACCATTGCCTAAGCCTCCACCTCCATACCCTCAAAGACTTGCCAAGAAAAATGGTGAGAATTAATTCAAAAAATTCATTCAAATGATGAAGAGTCTCTCAACCAATGTTCCATGAGTTGAAGCTTTGGAACAAATGCCCGGCTATGCAAAGTTTATGACGGATCTCGTGACGAAGAAGCAGTCAACGAATTTTGAAACCATCAAAGTCACTCATCAAGTGAGTGCAATTGTGCATTCAATGGCTCCTAAGTTAGAGGATCCCGGTGCTTTCACGATTCCTTGTACAATTGGAAGTGCCAAGTTAGCAAAAGCTCCTTGTGATATTGGGGAAAGTATCAATTTGATGCCCCATTCGGTTTTCAAGACCTTGGGAATTGGGCAACCAAGACCCACTCTATGAGATTGCAAATGGCCAATCGTACTATGAAGAGACCTTTGGGAGTGATTGAAGATGTCTTGGTTCGTGTTGATAAATTCATTCTTCCGGTGGATTTTGTCATTCTAGATTGTGAAATTGATTATGAGGTTCTGATTATTCTTGGAAGACCTTTCCTTGCTACGGGGAAGGCTCTTTGTGATGTTGAAGTTGGAGAACTTACATTCCGGGTTGCTGATGAAAAAGTGGTCTTCCATGTGTGTAAGTCCATGCGGCAACCAAATAGCAATGAGGTGTGCTTTTTGTGGGCTTGGTGACCAATGTTATTGTTGATGAATCAAGTGCTATGATCAATGTTGGTGATATGTTGGAGGCCTTCTTGCTCAACTTTGATGATGACGAAATGAATGGCTTCATGTAATGTGTGAACTCTTTGCAAGGAATGGGATCTTACAACTATGCACCCCAAAAATTGTCCTTGGATCTTGAAAATAGGACAACTCCTCCTACAAAGTCTTCTATTGAAGAGCCTCCTACCTTGGAGTTGAAGCCATTGCCTCCACATCTTCGGTATGAATTTCTTGGTCCTTGTTCTAGTTTATCGGTTATTCTTTACTCTTGTTTGACTAACGTGCAGGTAGACTCCACTTTGGCGGTGTTACAAAAGAGGAAGAAGGCTATTGGGTGGACTTTGGCGGATATTCGGGGGATAAACCCCGCATTTTGCATGTATAAGATCAACTTGAAGGAAGGCGCCAAACCATCTATTGAACATCAAAGGAGACTCAATGAGGCCATGCAAGAAGTTTTCAAGAATGATATTATCAAGTGGTTGGATGTCGGGGTTGTCTACCCCATCTCTGATAGTTCGTGGACTTCTCCGGTTCAATGTATCCCGAAGAAGGGAGGAATGACAGTGGTCACCAATGACAAGAACGAGTTGATTCCTACAAGAATGGTGACCAGTTGGAGAGTGTGTATGGACTATCACAAACTCAACAAAGTCACAAGGAAGGATCATTTTCCACTTCCTTTCTTAGATCAAATGCTCGATAGATTGGCCAGACGTGCTTTCTATTGCTTTCTTGATGGATATTTGGGTTACAACCAAATTTTTATTGCTCTGGAGGATCAAGAGAAAATAACCTTTACATGTCCCTATGGTACTTTCACCTTCAAGTGGATGCCATTTGGTTTGTGCAATGCACCGACGACTTTTCAAAGGCGTATGATGGCTATTTTTACGGACATGGTGGAGGACTACCTTGAAGTTTTCATGGATGACTTATCAGTGGTTGGAGATTTTTTGATGATTGTCTTGCAAATTTGGATAAAGTGTTGGCAAGATGTGAAGAAACAAATTTGGCGCTCAATTGGGAGAAGTGTCATTTCATGGTTGAGGAAGGCATTGTCCTTGGCCAAAAATCTCAAAGAATGGAATTGAAGTTGACAAGGCAAATATTGAGGTGATTTCTAAACTTCCACCTCCAACTTCGGTAAAGGGTGTGCAGAGTTTCTTAGGCCACGTGGGTTTCTATCGATGCTTCATCAAAGATTTCTCTAAGGTGGTGAATCCGTTGTGCAAGCTTCTTGAGAAGGATAATAAGTTCAACTTCAATGATGATTGCGTGAGAGCTTTGAATTTTTGAAGTTCAAGTTGACAACTACTCCCATCATCACCGCTCCAAATTGGAGTGTCCCTTTTGAACTCATTTGTGATGCAAGTGGAGTAGCGGTTTAGGCTGTTTTGGGGCAACACATCAACAAGATTTTTCATCTGGTCTACTATGGTAGTAAGACCATGAATAGTGCACAAGTCAACTACACCGTTACGGAGAAAGAGCTCCTTGCCATTGTGTTTGCAATTGAGAAGTTTCGCCCGTACTTAATGGATGCAAAGGTCATTGTCCACACGAATCATGCGGTGCTTCATTATCTTATGAGCAAGAAGGACTTTAAAGCTCGGTTTATCATATGGGTGCTTTTGTTACAAGAATTTGATATTGACATCCAAGATAGAAAAGGGAGTAAAAACTAAGTGGTGGACCACTTGTCTCATTTGAAGGAGGGGGGAGGCCGCATGATGGCCTTGAAATCAATGACTCCTTCCTCGATGAGCAACTCTTGGCTATTTCTATGAAAGAGGTGCCATGGTTCGCGGATCTAGCAAATTTCCTTGTGTGTGGAATCATCCCGGATGAGTTCTCTTCAAACCAAAGAAAGAAGCTCAAACGGGATTGTCAAGATTATTATTTGGATGAACCATACCTCTTATGGATTTGTACGGATGGGGTGATTAGAAGATGTGTACCGGAAGAAGAGCAAGGTAAAATTCTTGGGGCTTGTCATTCTTAGACATATGGTGGTCATCATGGTGGAGCAAGAACGACGGCCAAAGTGCTGAATTGCGGTTTCTATTGGCCTACTCTTTACAAGGATGCTAGTGAGCTAGTGAAAAGATGTGATAAATGTCAACGGGCAAGTGGAATCTCAAAGAAAAATGAAATTCCTCTCACTACCATTTTGGAGATTGATATTTTTGATGTGTGGGGTATTGACTTCATGAGTCCTTTTGTGAGTACTTATGGAAACACCTACATCTTGGTCGCGGTAGATTATGTGTCCAAATGGGTTGAGGCCGTTGCTCTACCCAACAATGAGGTGAGAAGTGTGGTGTCGTTCTTGAAGAAGAATATTTTCACAAGGTTTGGTACTCCACAGACAATAAGCGATGTGGGGTCACATTTTTGCAACAAGGCTTTCGACACTTTACTTAGCAAATATTGTGTTACTCATAAAGTCATGACTCCCTATCATCCACAAGCTAGCGGTCAAGTGGAAGTCTCTAACCGGGAGATAAAGGGTATTTTGTCCAAAAAGGTGAATGCTAACCGGACGGATTGGTCCTAGAAGCTTGATGATGCATTATGAGCTTATCGGACGGCTTACAAAACACCTATCAGAATGTCACCTTACCGGTTGGTGTTCGGGAAAGTTTGTCACCTTTCGGTAGAACTTGAGCACAAGGCCATGTGGGCTCTAAATAAGTTGAATCTTGATTGGGATGTAGCCGCTAACTTGAGGGTTGCATATTTAAATGAATTGGATGAGTTCCGGTACCATGCTTATGCAAGTTCATCCTTGTACAAAGAAAAGATGAAATATCTTCATGACAAATACATTTGGAATAAGGAGTTCAAGGTGGGAGATCTCGTATTGTTGTTTAACTCATGGTTGAGGATGTTTCCCGGAAAGCTAAAGTCTAAATGGAGTGGTCCTTTTGAAATTGTAGGTGTGACACCTTTTGATGCATTGGACTTGAAGAACAAAAACAATGAAGTATTCCGAGTCAATGGACACCGGGTGAAGCACTAATTGGGAAAAGTTGGAGATAGCCACGTCGTGGCACATTCATTTCAATTGATGGTATTCTGCGTCGTGCCGCGACGTTAAATCAGGCACTTCTTGGGAGGCAACCCATGTTTCTTTTCTTTTTTCCTTTGGTAGATAGGTGTTATTTTTGTTCTAACTTGATTTGAAGTGTGCTACAAGGCTGAGTGTGACTTACATGAACTGTGGACAAAAATGTGGCTAAGTGTTGAAAGAAGTGCAGACCGCAGTTGATTTGTGTGGACCACACATTTATGGTTGCTGCATCAAAAGTGCAATGCGGCACACAATTATCTTGCGGACCACACAAATGAAAGGTGAAAAATGTCAACTCTCTGAAGTTTAGTCTGTCAGAGAAAATGTCAATGTGCGACCGCAAAAGGAAATCTGTGGCCGCAATATGAAATCTGTGGCCGCACACAAAATTGTGCAGACCGCAGATGAGGTACCGAGTTACGGTCACCAGGTAACAGAGTGCGGACCGCACATGAATTGTGCGGCCGCACTCGCCCTTCCTTACCGTAGCAAAACCAAGTAGTATAAATAGAGGACTAGAGGCTACTATACATTTTTCCCTCTCTGAGCACAAAAACAATACTCTCTTGCAATTTCTTGGTGAATCTATCTGTCCACACACAACAACATCTTTGTTTAGTCACTCATCACACTCATTCATCTGTTATGCTTCAATTTCTTGTTACTCTTTTTCTTTTAATTTGTAGAGTTTTAGTCATTTTTAGGCCATTTGTCAATAGAATTCAATTGTTTATTCATGTGGGGCTAAATTTGTAATGGGTTAACTAATACATGCTCTATGGGAACTGGGTCAACATATTTTCATGTCTCTATGATGTTATCATGTCAAATTGTGCACAAAATTGCAAAACCTAGAATGAAATAACTAAACTCTTCGTAATTTTTGAATTCTGCGGCCACACCTGAATTTGTGCGGTCTGCAGAAACTAATTCTTGGGTATCATTAGTGAAGAAGGGATATGCGAATGCAAGGTAAAATGTGCGGACCGCAGAATTCCCATTGCGGCCACAGAAATGCAATTTTACTATCATTAGAGAGTAATGTGTGGACACAGGTTTAATTGTGAGGACCGCAGAAATGTGTTGCGGCTGCACATCAGCCAATTGTGTGTCATCAGAGAGTTGGCATATTTGGGTTTCAAAGATGCGACCACAAGTGAAATTGTGCGGACCTCTTTTCACTTCTGCGACCGCAAAACAAAATTGTGCGGTCCGCAAGGCCTCATTTACGGCTGCAAGAAAATTGTGCGGACTGCAGATCCTTCTCATGCAAGCATGCTTTTACTGTGAACCTCACTATGTTTTCTAGTGTATACTTGTATATCTCCTATGTATGTTTGAACATTGAATTGCAACTAACAATCGCCTTTGCTTGATACAGACAATGGTTTGATCTAGAGGAAGAGGCGACACTTCTAAAGGGAGGGGTGAACCTTCTCGGTGTCGAGGAAAGAGTGCATTACCCCTTGGCCAACAAAAGACAATTACAAAAAAAGCTACAGTCGGCAGGGGGAGAGGTGTAGATCTCTCTGACACGAGCTCATATGTCTCATTTAGGGAAGAATCAAAGGGAAACTCTGCCTCTGTTCAGGAGAAGCCTGCCGTACAGTCAATGCCGCAAGGGAGATACCATCTCAGGGACGAGCCATCCTCATCTCATAGCACTTCCGAGGACTCGGAGAGTGCTAATCATGATTATGAGCCATCGGCTACACCTACCCCTAAGGCATATGTTACATCAGTTAAGGATATCCCCGATGATGGCAAATGGGAGATGCTACAGCTGCCGGTCTTGAAAGGTCGAAGAAGAAAGAGGTTTGGGAGGACCGATTTGTCAGCTTGGCTGCCTTCACCAGCTTTCGTACATGGTGGCCAGTGAGGTCGCTAACTCTCTAGTAACAGTTTCTATTTAAAGATTTGGAGAGGTACAACCCAGCAATGTTGAGACAGTTCAGGGAACGCAAGGGGTAGATGTGGTTCACTCAAAGTGTAGTGGACGCCAAAGAGTACCTGGTCCGGGAATTCTATGCTAATTTGGATCACATCAAAAAGGGGAAAAAAGTTACTAAAGTACATAACTTAAAAGTGATATTTGATCAACATACACTCAACACGTACTTGGGCTTCGAAGATGTTAAGCCAAAGGAATATTTAGAGAAGTATGCATTGGGAGACGCAACCCGACCTTGGTTAGCATAGATTCTAGCAGCACCGGGGACACCACCTCCATGGATTGCCGTTGCTGTTTCTATCCACTGGAGCACTCTCAGTTTCGAGGTAAAGGGGTGGCAAACCTTTGTCTGCAACAGACTGGACCTGAGTTAGAATGAGACTTACCTTCCGATTCCTCAGGCAGTTTTGGTTGATTCTATTATGGCCGGGTACCCTATCAATGTGGGTGCCGTGATGTAGGCCAACATCTCAGTGATTTCTCGGCAAGATGACTCATCCTACCCGTATCCCAACACTATTACAGAATATCTCACGGATGCAAGGGTAGAGCCGAAGGATTATGACAAAAAGGTGAGGCCGAAAAAGCTTTTTACTTGGTATTCACTGATGGATGCAAACAATCTAAAGAAGAAAGTTCAACCTCCTACCACCGCAGGACAGTCTGATGAGCCAGCTACGGTAGCAACGGAGGCAGTTGATGTTCCATCCACTTCAGTCAAGCCTTGCTCCAGTGCCGCAGCTATGCCTCTGCCATAATCCACAACCCCTACTACAGTTCCTGCCACAACTCCCACTTCGGCTTTGAATTTGGTGCCCATGCCTACTACCCCACTCTCTACGCTGCGAGTCTCCTAGACATCGGTGAGCCTAACAACTAGATGCAGGCAGCCATTGCAAAGTTGTTTGACTTATCTAGTATTGTTGCAGCACAATCTTCTGTTCAAGCACCTCAGTTTCCCCTGATAGTTGAAGAGACATTGAAGAAGCTCCTTGAGAACCAGAATACTATTATGGCTACCATGGTACAACACAAGTCAGTGATCGAAGAGCTGGGAAAAGAAGTAAAGAAGATGAGAAAGTCCCAGGCCAGCATGAAGTCAGTGGACAAGCTCCAGAGACAGTTGACCAGGCTTGCTACAGCCGGAGATCTCCCATTTGACATACTGATTGACCCACACCTTTCAGGCCCAGATCCTACAGCACCAATAGCACCGGTGGCACCAGCCGGCCAGTCTGAGGAGCTAGACCTTGCTGCCGATACTGCCGAGGCAGTGCGTCAAATGTTTACCAACCCAGCCACACCCAGAGTTGAGGATGATGAGACTCAGTTGGATGATCCTGCGGGCGGTGACATTGCTAGGGACACAAAGATGTCCAAGGAGCTATAGGGAGTTTTCTTCACTCTTTCCCCTCTTTTACTCTTATTTTGTTAAGCATTGAGGACAATGCGTATCGTTATTCGGGGGGTGGAGTTTATTGATTATATTTGATACATTCTGAGACATTTGGCCTGTAATAACTTGATATTATTTTCTCTTTTCTTATTATGTATATATTCTATCTCTTTCTCTTATTATGTATATTCATTCTACCTTAAGTAGTATTTGCTTATTAGCTTCTTTATTTTTGTTTATTTACTACTTCTTTGTTTGATTTAGTAGCTTCTTTGTTTGATTTAGTAGCTTCTCTTTATGTTTTAGTAGATAATAAGCCTTTGGTTTTCTTAATGCCACGGTTCTTTCCAAGGGTAGTTATTGTATGAACCGGGTGACTCGTCCCAATAATGGATGGCGTGACAACCTTCTTAAGGGAATGAGTCTTTTTTTGTGTTTAGGTAATAATAGTAGTAGTAATGAATAAAAAAACCTAATTAAGTGTTGCTCGAAGAGTCAACCATGCTTCAATTGGTACCAACACACTTAACTACGAGCTAATGGTTGGAGACAAGTTTTGTTTTTGAAAGAAATAGCTCTAGTTAGTGACTTTGTGTCTCTTGTGTTGACTTTGGCAATCATCGAGTGGTTTAACTCGACCATAGTGATCTTTAACCTTGAATGTGCTCGTTGTGGGCCCTCGACTCTGTCCTCTTTAACAATCCGATTGCGTGAGGGGTGAAATGAATTATTGCTAGTCCAAGTATCCGTGCGAAGAGTTTAGAACTTGCCCCGAATGTGTTTCAAGGCAAAATCCTAAGTTTTGCTTTGTTTGAGAAATGATTGTAGGCTCTCCTTAGCCCGTTTGAGTTTTCTATTGCCAACCAATGTCATTATCCCTAGTCATCCCCTTTGAGCCTCTAGCCTTTCTCATTTGATAACCATGTTACAAGCCTTTACCCATTTGGTCGTGACCCTCTCTTGGCACCCGAGCTTTCCTTAACACTCTCGTGAAACAAATGGCTTAAAACATAGTTTGGTGGAGAGACGAGGAACTTGAAAAAGGTATCAAGGCAAAAAAAGAGAAAATAAATGATCTCTATGAGAAGAGAAGGCAAGAAAAGAAAAAAACAAAAAGGAAAATGCAAAAAAGAGTGAATAAGTGGAAGGGTTGAATGGATCCAAAAAGAGGTAATGATCCCAAACATGGAGAAATCAAAAAGGGAGAAAAAGAATAAAATGATCAAGAAAGAGTGATGTTAAGTCTCTCTAGTCCCCAATGAAAAGAAAGTGCCTCTAAGAGTTGGCAAAGTGTGAACTGAGAAATGAAAGATGGAGTGCTTAAGAAAATGTATAACCACTCACCCATATTGTATCCGACCCTAATCCAAAAGCCTTCATTACATCCCGAAAGAAGTCGTACTTGATTTCAAGCCGAGTGAGCTTACATTATTGGCGATCTACATGAGGGGCAAGTCTATGGTACTTGAAGCCGTACTTCTGAACCTAGCAATCTACATGAGAGAGATGAGTGAAACTTTCATAAATCTTTGGATTGAGTGCTAAATTTCTAAAGTGAACTGGTAAATGAAAAGTAGAGGAGGAAGAGTTTGGAATCCACCATGGCCTACATGATAGAGCAAGAGCCCTTGATGAGTAAAGTCAATTTTTGAAGCTCAAAAGTCACATTAGAACTATATGTGCATGAATATTTAACTTGTCGCCTTGTTGATAATACATGACTAGTGTGGGTAATTGTTGTTCCAACTGATGTGTGGATGGCTCACCTTTGAATCGCTGAAATAACCCTTAACTTTTGGAGATCGAAACTAATTTATTTGCTTGAGGACAAGCAAAGACTTAAGTTTGGGAGAGTTGATAAGTGGGGATTTTGACTGCTTATTAGCACCTTTTAGCTTTTGTTTTAGTCCGAAAGTATTAAATTGTGTTCTCGAAACTAATGAAATTATGCAAAATTGCAGGAATACTAGAAGTTTGGTCTCTCGCGATGAAATCAAACTCAAAAAGGAGTGTTCAGAAACACAAGGAAATAAAGGGCGTAAAAGCACAAATGTGCGGTCTGCAGAAGAAATTGCGGACCGCAGAATTCTATCTGCGGCCACAAAACAAGAAGAAAAATATAGCAGACCTTTCAGCAATATGCGGACTGCACATGAATTGTGCAGCCGTAGAACTGGGCTAGGATTCAAAGATCAGAGAGTATGCAAAAAGACCCAGTCCGGGAGCCATTGTGAATTGTGGACCGCACAAGAATTGTGCGGCCGCAAGAAGATTGCCTCGCGGCCACAGAAGATTGCCTAGCGGCCGCAGAAGATTGCCTCGCGGCCATAGTTCAGAAATGTGCGGCTGCAGAACTCCACTTCTTGCCAGCTGAAGAAATCTGGGGATCGCATATGGAATTGTTCGGCCGCAGAACCTCCTGAGGGGAATTTTTGTCCGAGATTTTTGGCCCTATATAAATAGACGAGTTTCACAAAATTAGGTCAAGTTTGAACATCTGAAGTTGTTATAGTCATTTTTCTTTACTACTTTAGGAAGATTTACATTATTTTGGTGTATTTACATTAGATTTCATCATTTTAATCTTCCATTATGAGTTTAATTAGCTTTTCTTTATTTTCTTCAAACCACATTATAAGTAGCTAGACTTTTACTAGGTTGTGATCCAACCTTAATGTGTAAACCTTATGGGTATCTAATTTAGTGCTTGTTTATGATTGGGTGTTGATTATTTAGCCTAGTTCATGCTTCAATTTTAGAATTAATGGTTGCAAATATTGATTCATGCTATTTGACTTAATATCTACTTGAGAAAGAGGGACCTAGTCTAGGATAACTTAACTAACAAGGAATTGGGTCAATTGAGAGATTGATTAACCCAATTAAAGGGTTCAAAGTAGAGATAGTAATAACCTGACTTGAGCTCTTATCAATTGTTTTGGTTGATACCCATTTGGACTTGAGAAAGCCAAATTGGGCAAAATCACTCTCTGGCCGAGAGGTATTGAGTGGGTAACGTAGAGTTGAGAGCTATAATACACCCCAATTAATAAAACAAGCATTAACGTCTTTATCCCATTGGGCAAACACCTAGGTTATGGCCACAGCCCTAGGCCTTTAAACTATTTGGAAAAATACCAAAAACACTGATTTGCTTCTAGTTTCTTTTCTTAGATTATAATTTCTGGAGTAAAATTAGAATTAGAAATCAAAACCTATTGTGGAAGTGCAATTTAGCTATTCTTTTCACTTTCGTCAAGTGAATACTCCTAATACCCCTAGTAACTCCCTGTGGAAATCGACCCCAGTTCTTGTTGGGTACTATTCTTCCAACAACCGTTTCCACTCATTATTGAGTGCGGATTGGACGTGGATCACAGCCCAACCTAGAATTAAACTCCACTCCCAAATACCCCTTACCACTAACGACTTATTTTTCCCTATGGGTTTAAATACCAATGAGGCCTTTCCAATGTAAACTAAATGCTATAGTACCCCTTCCCACAAAAGTATACTTTCCCTAACATAATAACATAAGGGCACATAAATAATTCTACATTTTTTTTAACACCAGATGAACAATCCACATGCTAGGTAAATCTGAAGGTTAGACCTTCGAGCACACATAAGAGAGGAACAAAAACATTATAACATACTATTAAATGTCTAACACTAGGGAAATACATTCAAAGTGAAGGTAAGGAATACAAAATTCATATAGACAACAATACAAATGTTCCTGCCCTGGCAAACTAATTGTGAGTTGATTATCTTAAGTATTGCCCTTAACACATGCATAGACTGACCATACTACTTGGGTTTCTTAGAAAACATCAATGAGGATTCAAACAAACAATCATACCAAATAGCTTCTCAAGCATTATTAGAAGTAGTAGAAACATGATCAGGGTTCTTAGTAAGATCATAGGTTATAGATTCAACATGGAGTTCCTAAAGATGTTTTGACAGAATCCTTCTCATAACAGCACTAATCTTAAACAAACCATTATGCTTATGTAATATCCAAATAAGGACTTCTCACAAGGTTTAAGGATCAGATTCAGTTCAGATTAACAATAAGGAGAGGACTGAGTGTAATTCAAACAAATCATGGGATCAAGAAGTCAAACAGGGGAACATACAACATTCAGTCAGCTATACGTAGACACTTTAAGTGAGGTTGTAATCTTATGCAGACAGGGGAGCTTTGCATGTTACAGAATCAAGTTAAACATGTCAAGAATGGAGAGGGGTTACAAATGGGGGAAAGTATTATACCAAAAACAAGTTTAACCCAGATGTATAGATTAAATCAATGTCTAGATATGAAGTAATCACACTCAGCTAAAAATTAACACTTGACTATAACAAGAATAACTAGGTCTTACTTTTATGGAAGGTAGCTTAATGATAACTGCATTTAAGCTTCACAAAGTCAGCAGTAGCAGAAAAGAGATTAATGACATGAAAGAAATATACCAAATAGGTTTTGACTTAAATATGTAACTGAAGGCTTTATCTAAACATGATACAGTTCTGTCAAACTTGAAGATAGTCATAACTAGGTTTGTTCTGTGAAAGACAACTTGATCACAACAGAATATAGGCAAAGAGGTTACTGGAGTTCATAAGAATTCATCCTAACAACATTGTTTCACATATGTATAATCATTAGTTAGATATAAACATAATATGGTCACAATAACAACTTAGAAGCTATTCCCAGAATTAGCAGGCATTGATAGAGAGGAGAGTAAAAACACTTAGCCTCTTTATGCTTTAGTCAAGTAGTAAGAGATTAAACTGTGAACTTTCAAGTCTTGTTGTCACGACCCCAAATTCCCTCCGTAGGAAGTCGTGATGGCACCTAGTCTCTAAGACTAGGTAGGCCTATCAATGCGGAATAATCATAAGTATCTGAAATAAATAAATTACAATTCAAATAATTACAACTCCTAACACACGGTAGAAATAAGTCACAAGCTTCTAAAAAGTTATTCTCAATGTCTCTATGTATCAAGGTCTAAAGAAAAATAAGGAAGCAACATAAAAAAGATAGAATGGGACTCCGAAGTCTGCGGACGCTGGCAGATATACCTCGAAGTCACCGTGCGCAGGTAACTCACTGACGTCTAGACTGGTAAGATGTACCTGGATCTGCACAAAAAGATGTGCAGAAGTGTAGTATGAGTACACCACAACAGTACCCAGTAAGTGCCAAGCCTAACCTCGGTAGAGTAGTGACAAGGTCAGGTCAGGTCCTACTGGAGAATAGATTATGACATGGGAAAATATTTAAACAATTTAATAAGATAAAATGATAATAAAAATGAATCAAGTAGTATGTCACATTTAATTACACCAAATAATGGCAAATAAATACCTCGTGGAAACAAAACATAATTTCTTTTCAACTTTAAGAAAAATCACAATAAAAATCAAAGGCAACTACGGCCATAAATCAATATCAACAAGGGCACTACCGGGGAACCGCCTCGTAGTCCCAAATCATAATTAAATTCACAATATCCCATTTTCTTATCTCACCGCGGGAGCCTTCACAATTTATTTTAAAGAAAATATTTTTCCTGAAATAGCATCTCGCGTTTTAGCCATCCTTATCACACCGCATAACTTCTAGTAGTTCCCCCTACTAGATACGCATATCAAGCCACCCTTATCTCACCGCATGCGTTTCAATACCCAGACCTTATACCACCTCATGCGTATCAATATCACAATATATCATAATTTGCACCTCAGGTGCTCAAATAATTCAACTTGCCAAAATAATTCAATAACAATATTTTTCCGCAATAAAGAGCTCACGACTCATGTCAAAATAATTCAACAATAACATTTTTCCACAATAAAGAGCTCACTGCTCCATCACAATGAGTACAAACATCTTACAAAAATGTTCATGAGTAAATAATTCAGGAAAATAATATTTCAAAATCTTTAATACGTTGCTTCAATATCAAGTTTAAAAATGTCAAATACTTCATATTAATAATATTTAATTTAAAGAAAATCAACCTTCAAATAATGCACAGAATAAAAGAAACCAAGTTTCAACTAAACAGATAAAATAATTAGCAGAAAAAGGTCAAGCAAATTTAAAATCTAAACATTAAATCAATAATGAAGAATATAACAAAATGAAATAATTTAATTAATGCGCAACAGTGATCTACACAATTTAAAACATAATCTTGCACATTTAGCCCGCGTACACACTCGTCACCTCGTGTATACGACTTTTCACACATTACAATTATCAATCCGAGGGTAAATTTTTCCCGCACAAGGTTAGACAAGTCACTTACCTCGACTTGCTCCAATTTAACCAAGTAGTATGCTTTTTCCTCGATTTTCCGATTCCGGTCGACTCGTATCTAGTGATAATTAATTCGATACAGTCAACAAAAATTATAGAATTATTTCTGTAAGAAAATACAACATTTTTCAATAAAAATCCAAAATTAACTCAAAAATGGCTCGTGGGGCCCACGTCTCGAAATCCGGCAAAAGTTACGAAATATGAATGACCATTCAACCACGAATCTAACCATACCAAAATGACTAAATTCCAATAAGAGTTCGACCCTCAAATCCTCAAATCTATCCAAGAGGGTTTTCAAATTTTTCCAACTTAAATCATCAATTAAATGTTAAAAACAGTGATAGATTCGGGTAATCTAACAAAGATTGAGTTAAGAACACTTACCCCAACGTTTTCTCTGAAAATCTTTCAAAACTCGCCTCAATCCGAGCTCCAATTCATTAAAAATGGAAAATGGGACGAACCCATTTTCAGAACTTAAACATTCTGCACAGGCTTTTACTCATCGCGATCGCGAACATCCACACATGATCGCGAAGCAAAAATTACCACTGCCTAAATTAACTCTACGCGATCGCGTATATCCTCACGCGGTTGCAGAGTACAGAATTCTCAGCTCTATGCGATCACAGTCCTCTTCACGCGTTCACGAGTCACAAGGTCTCAAAGCTACGCGATCGCATCCCGCTTCACGCGATCGCGAAGCACAAAACTTAGGAGCCCTCAATTAACCTTACGCGATCGCAAACAATGCCGCACAATCGCGATGCACACCTTGCCAAACCTATGCGATCGCGGTTGACCTGACGCAATCGCGAAGAACAAAATTAACACTTCCTCAACTAAGCCTACGCGATCGCGTCGCAATCTTCGCGATCGCGAAGAATGTTTAAAATACCAGAAATTAGCACCTACCAGCAGTGCCAAAATGAAATAAAATACTTCGAATACCATCCAAAATATGCCCGAGCCCTTCAGGACCTCAACCAAATATACCAACAAGTCTTAAACCCCATACGGACTTAGTCGAGTCTTCAAATCACATCCAACAACACTAAAAACACAAATCACTCAAAGATTCAAGCCTAATGAACTTTAAAACTTTTAATTTCTACAAATAACACCGGAACCTATCAAATCAAGTCCGATTGACCTCAATTTTTGTACGCAAGTCATAAATGACATAACGGAGCTATGAAAATTTTCAGAAATGGATTCCGACCCCGATATCAAAAAGTCAACTCCCCGGTCAAACTTTCAAACTTAAATTCCTATTTTAGCCATTTCAAGCCTAATTTCACTACGGACTTCCAATTAAAATTCCGATCACGCTCCTAAGTCCAAAATTACCATACAGAGCTGTTGGAATCATCAAAATTCTATTTCGGGGTTGTTTGCACATAATTCGACATCCGGTCACTATTTGAACTTAAACTTTTTATTTTTCATCAAAATTCCATATCTCGGGCTAGGGACCTCGGAATTTGATTCCGGGCATATGCCCAAGTCCCAAATCATGATACGGACCTACCGAAACTGTCAAAATACTGATTCGAGTCCATTTTCTTAAAACATTGACCAAAGTCAACTCAGTTGAGTTTTAAAGCTCAAATGCACATTGTTTTTCCATTTTTCACATAAAAACTTTTCAAAAAATTTTACGGACTGCGCACGCAAGTCGAAGAATGATAAATAGTGCTTTACGAGGTCTTAGAACATAGAATTAGTTATTAAATTTAAAGATGATATTTTGGGTCATCACATTTTCCACCTTTAAAACAAACATTCGTCCTCGAACGGAGTTACAAAAAGTACCTGAGCTGGTGAATAAGTGTGGATAACAGCTGCACATATCATGCTCGGTCTCCCAAGTCGCCTCTTCGACCGGATGACTCCTCCACTGAACCTTCACGGAAGCAATATTCTTTGACCTCAGCTTTTGAACCTGCCTATCCAAAATAGCCACTAGTTCCTCAACATAAGATAGATCCTTGTCCAACTGAACCGAACTGAAGTCTAACACATGAGACGGATCGCCGTGATATTTCCGAAGCATGGGAACATGGAATACCGGATGAACCGCAGAGAGACTAGGTGGTAGTGCAAGTTTGTAAGCCACCTCTCCAACTCTCTCAAGAATCTCAAAAGGCCCAATATACCTAGGGCTCAACTTGCCTTTCTTCCAGAACCTCATCACACCCTTCATAGGCGAAACCCAGAGCAATACCCGCTCACCAACAATGAATGCAATATCACGAACCTTCCGATTCACATAACTCTTCTGTCTAGATTGGGCTGTATGAAGTCAATCCTGAATCAACTTAACCTTTTCCAAGGCATCCTGAATCAAGTCTGTACCCAATAGCCTAGCCTCGCCCGGTTCGAACCAACCCACTGGGGACCAGCACCGCCTACCATACAAGGCCTCATACCGAGCCATCTGAATGCTTGACTGGCAAGTGTCGTTGTAAGCAAACTCCGCAAGTGGTAAGAACTGATCCCAAGCACCCCCAAAATTTATCACACACGCACGAAGCATATCCTCCAGTATCTGAATAGTGCGTTCGGACTGCCCGTCCGTCTGAGGATGAAATGTTATACTCAACTCCACACGAGAACCAAACTCTCGATGTACAGCCCTCCAAAACCGTGAGGTAAACTGTGTGCCCCAGTCAGATTTGATAGATACCGGTACACCGTGAAGTCTAAAAATCTCGCGAATATATACTTGAGCCAGCTGCTCTGAAGAGTAAGTAGTAATCACATGAATGAAATGAGCTGACTTGGTCAATCTATCCATAATCACCCAAATTGCATCGAACTTCCTCCGAGTCCGTGGGAGCCCAACAACGAAATCCATAGTGATTTGCTCTCATTTCCATTCTGGAATTTCCATCTTCTGAAGCAATCCACCCAGTCGTTGATGCTCATATTTCACCTGCTGACAATTTAGGCACCGAGCTACATATTCCACTATGTCTTTCTTCATTCGCCTCCACCAATAGTGCTGTCTCAAGTCTTGATACATCTTTGCAGCACCCGGATGAATGGAGTACCACGAACTGTGAGCCTCCTGGAAAATCAAGTCGCACAAACCATCTACATTTGGCACACATAGCCTGCCCTGCATCCGTAATACATCTTCATCTCTAATAGTGACTTCCTTGGCATCGCCGTGCTGAACTGTGTCCTTAAGGACAAGCAGATGGGGGTCATCATATGGACGTTCCGTGATACGGTCATAAAGAGAAGACTGAGAAACCACACAAGCCAAAACTCTGCTCGGCTCGGCTCGGAAACATCCATTCTAACAAACTGGTTGGCCAAGGCCTGAACATCCAAGGCTAAAGGCCTCTCTGCTACCAGTAAATATGCTAAGCTACCCAAACTCTCCGCCTTACGACTCAAGGCATCGGCCACTACATTGGCCTTCCCAGGATGATAGAGAATGATGATATCATAATCCTTAAGCAACTCCAACCATCTCCGCTGCCGCAAATTAAGATCATTCTATTTAAACAGATGTTGTAGACTTCGGTGATCGGTGTAGACCTCGCAATGGACACCGTACAAATAATGACGCCAAATCTTTAAGGCATGAACAATAGCTTCTAACTCAAGGTTGTGTATAGAATAATTCTTCTCATGCACCTTTAACTGTCTAGACACGTAGGCAATCACCCTACCATCTTGCATCAACATTGCGCCAAGGTCAATACGCGACGCATCATAATACACAATATAAGACCCTGAACCTATAGGTAATACCAACAATGGGGTTGTAGTCAAAGCTGTCTTGAGCTTTTGGAAGCTCTCCTCGCATTCCTCGGTCCATATGAATGGAGCACCCTTCTAGGTCAATCTGGTCTTAATAGTTGTTCATAATCAATTACAAAATCGTCAATTAACTTCATGTTAACAAAAATCTCGTTTCAAACCTTCACAATACTGATAACGAGATATGAGGCATAAAGACCTCATAATTATTTACCTGAATTAATGAGTCACATTTAACGTCACCTGGGCGGGAACCTACCTCGTAGGTTAAAACTCAATAATTACAACACAAAATTGGCAAGTATGCACAGAGAATTTCATATAAAATTTTCAAATAAGCCTAACAGGCATGACTCCCTATTAATACTATAGTACAAATTAAAATTCACAAGGGAGAACTTAAACACATGAATTTTTCTCACAAGGATCTTGTCCTTATATAACTTCCACCGCAGCTCGTAGCCCGTTTAAACATATTAGTTTATATTAAAATGTGAGGATCTCATCCTCGGTTGTGAATCACAAGTAATATGAACATTGTGCCAATCGAAACTTTTCATTTGCTCCTTCTAAATAATTTCAGTTAAGCAAAATCACAACACATAAAGAACCCCACATCGGTAGGGCATATAATTCATAATTTGTAATTAATTATCCGTAAATTACATCAAAACTTACCGAAATGAGTAATAGAAAGCCACATTTAGCCTCACAGGTCTTATTATTGACCAACATGGAATGATAGGCGTAGTTATCTCCATGGAATCTCCCAACAGGAGTAAACAGATAAGTAGATTATAGAATTATGAAACTCACACATAAGTGGAGCACAATAGGAGGACTCGTCTTGATACTCAGAGCCGAATCAAATTAAGAAAATTATTCCTTTATATTATATCAAGGTCGTACCTGTAACGACACCAACTGATGTAGCGACCTCCGCCATACCATAAAATAAATATATCAATGACTGGGTCTCCACCTCTAGGACGCCTTCTACCCGTTTGTCCTCCACCCCTAACTGGTCATGTGGGTGGTGTAGTAACTGTAATGGGGCATGTAGCCTGAATGCTTTGATGAAATAAGTCTCTCCCATGTTTGGGACAATTTTCTCATGGTGTGCCTAGTATCACCGTATTCATAACAACCCCTTTGCGGGTTTGGCTGCTCATATTGAGTCTGTGCCAGATAACTGGAATAACCATTATAGGAAACTCATGTCGGTGGTGCATTAAACAAACTTACTGGAGCGCACCGAGTAATCCGATGTGCGGACTGGGCTAGCCGACTGCCCGAGCCCCCGCCATAATGATTTATACTTGCAGAGTAGAATCCATTGAAACCCCAGAACCTCGAGATGTCTTGGTCTCCTTAGTTTCCTTTTTCCTCACCCCGAACACGTTCTAATATCTAGACAATTTCTACTACTAGCGGAAATGAAGTATCAGCCTATAGCTCCCGAGTCATATAAAATTTTACGATTATAATTGGGTCCTTTAATGAGTCTGTGGACTCGCTCTCTGGTTGTAGGAAGCAAAGTAGGAATATGACGGACTAACTTATTGAACCTGATGGCATATTATGACACAGTCATGGTGACCTGACGCAACCGTTCACATCCTATGCGCCACGCATTACGGAGATTCCGAGAAACAAACTCTTTCAAAAGCATTTCTGAGAACTGAGCCAAGTGGGCGGTGTTGTATTGACTGGTCTGCCCTCTTAATAGGCTTTCCACGAATACTGGTGGAGAATTATCTCTCCCAAGGCCAATTTCTTCTTTTGTTATGCTGACTCAACACTGTTGAGCTGACCTATTTCTTAACATACTCTTCGATTCTTCTTTGGGGTAACCCTTACCCCTATTTATACACAACGATCACAAAAGTAGAGCTCCATACAGACAAATCTTGGCACGAACCACATAGTCCAGAATCTCTTCAACAACTGTACTTCATCCGAAGCACCCCAAAATCCGCAACCGTAACGTCCACGCTGAGTAGACCTTTTGTAATTTAGAGTTGTTTCTATACCGCAAGTACCAACCTTATCCTCTACAAAATCTCAGGCCTTAAACATGTGTAAATTTTAGGGAACCTTACAGTACCACATATATACATTTCAGGCCAAAACTGATATAACACATGACCCCCACAATCCACCCATTGGTAGTGGACGACGTGAAGTCATAGGTCACAACGTCCGATGATCCACAATAATAACCTTCACAGCTCGTATAAATTAACCAGACGCCAATGTCCGTTGCACCCCACACATGATTCACTAGGTGATCTCTTAATATGCCTGCATCTTCAATTAGAACCACACGTTAAGGCAATGTTTGAGCATCTCTGGCTCCCTCGTAGTCCATTTGCGACATCACGAACCGTTGACGCACAACTGATACCGAGTGCGCAATGTCATACACGAGTGGATACAAAGGAATATGAGATATACGTTTCAAGCTAAATCAATGTCGCACGATAAGGAATCAAAGAAGTGAATATTTTCCTAACAGTTCCATAGCCTCCCGAAGATAAGTACAGATGTCTCCGTACCGATCTACAAGACTCTACTAAAACTGCTTGTGACTCATAACACATATGAACCTAGAGCTCTGATACCAACTTGTCACGACCCCAAATTCCCTCCGTAGGAGGTCGTGATGGCACCTAGTCTCTAAGACTAGGTAAGCCTATCAATGCAGAATAATCATAAGCATCTGAAATAAAGAAACTACAATTCAAATAATTACAACTCCCAAAACCCGGTAGAAATAAGTCACAAGCTTCTAAAAATTTATTCTCAATGTGTCTATGTATCAAGGTCTAAAAAAAATAAGGAAGCAACATAAAAATGATAGAAGGGAACTCCGGAGTCTGCGGACGCTGACAGATATACCTCGAAGTCTCCGTGCGCAGGTAACTCACTGACATCTAGACTAGTAAGATGTACCTGGATCTGCACAAAAAGATGTGCAGAAGCGTAGTATGAGTACACCTCACCGGTACCCAGTAAGTGCCAAGCCTAACCTCGGTAGAGTAGTGACGAGGTCAGGTCAGGTTCTACTGGAGAATAGATAATGACATGGGAAAATGTTTAAATAATTTAATAAGATAAAATGATAATGGAAATGAATCAAGTAGTATGTCACATTTAATTATACCAAATAATGGCAAATAAATACCTTGTGGAAACAAAATAGAATTTCTTTTCAACTTTAAGAAAAATCACAATAAAAATCAAAGGCAACTACGGCCATAAATCAATATCAACAAGGGCACTACCGAGGTACCGCCTCGTAGTCCCAAATCATAATTAAATTCAGAATATCTCATTTTCTTATCTCACCGAGGGAGCCTTCACAATTTATTTTAAAAAAAATATTTTTTTCGAAATAGCATCCCGCGTTTTAGCCATCCTTATCACACCGCATGACTTCTAGTAGTTTTCCCCTATTAGCCACGCATATCAATCCACCCTTATCTCACCGCATGCGTTTCAATACCCAGACCTTATACCACCGAATGTGTATCAATATCACAATATATCACAATTTGCACCTCAGGTGCTCAAATAATTTAACTTGCCAAAATAATTCAACAATAATATTTTTCCACAATAAAGAGCTCACGGCTCATGTCAAAATAATTCAACAATAATATTTTTTCACAATGAAGAGCTCACTGCTCCATCACAATGAGTACGAAAATCTTACAAAAATGTTCAGGAGTAAATAATTCAGGAAAATAATATTTCAAAATCTTTAATATGTTGCTTCAATATTAAGTTTAAAAATGTCAAATACTTCATATTAATAATATTTAATTTAAAGAAAATCAACCTTCAAATAATGCACAGAATAAAAGAAACCAAGTTCCAACTAAACGGATAAAACAATTAGCAGGAAAAGGTCAAGCAAATTTAAAATATAAACATTAAATCAATAATGAAGGATATAACAAAATGAAATAATTTAATTAATGCGCAATAATGATCTACACAATTTAAAACATAATCTTTTACATTTAGCCCGTGTACACACTCGTCACCTCTTGTACACGACTTTCCACATATTGCAATTATCAATCCTAGGGAAAATTTCCCCCACACAAGGTTAGACAAGTCATTTACCTCGACTTGCTCCAATTCAACCAAGTAGTATGCTTTTTCCTCGATTTTCCGATTCCGGTCGACTCGTATCTAGTCATAATTAATTCGATACAGTCAACAAAAATTATAGAATTAATTCTGTAAATAAATACTATATTTTTCAATAAAAATCCGAAATTAACTCAAAAATCGAAATCCGGCGAAAGTTACGAAATATGAACGCCCATTCAACCACGAGTCTAACCATACAAAAATGACTAAATTCCAATAACAGTTCGACCCTCAAATCCTCAAATCTATCCAAGAGGGTTTTCAAATTTTTCCCACTTAAATCATCAATTAAATGTTAAAAACAGTGATAGATTCGGGTAATCTAACAAAGATTAAGTTAAGAACACTTACCCCAACGTTATCTCTGTAAATCTCTCAAAAATCGCCTTAATCCGAGCTCCAATTCGTTAAAAATGGAAAATGGGACGGAGTCCCATTTTTAGAACTTAAACATTCTGCCCAAGCTTTTACTCATCGCGATCGCGAACATCCACACGCGATCGCGAACATCCACACGCGATCGCGAAGCAAAAATTACCACTGCCCAAATTAACTCTACGCGATCGCGTATATCCTCACGCGGTCGCAGAGCACAGAATTCCCAGCTCTACATGATCGCAGTCTTCTTCACGCGTTCGTGAGTCACAAGGTCTCAAAGCTACGCGATCGCATCCCGCTTCACGCGATCGCGAAGCACAAAACTTAGGAGCCCTCAATTAACCTTACGCGATCGCAAACAATGCCACGGGATCGCGATGCACAGCTTGCCAAACCTATGCGATCGCGATTGACCTCACGCGACCGCAAAGAACAAAATTAGCACGGCCTCAACTAAGCCTACGCGATCGCGTCCCAATCTTCGCGATCGCGAAGAAGCTTTAAAATACCAGAAATCAGCCGCTACCAGCAGTGCCAAAATGAAGGAAAATAGTCTGAATACCATCCGAAACACGCTCGAGCCCCTCGAGACCTCAACCAAATATACCAACAAGTCCTAAAATATCATACGGACTTAGTCGAGTCTTCAAATCACATCCAACAATACTAAAAACACGAATCACTCATAGATTCAAGCCTAATGAACTTTGAAACTTTCAATTTCTACAAACAACACCGGAATCTATCAAATCAAGTCTGATTGACCTCAAATTTTGTACGCAAGTCATAAATGACATAACGGAGCTATAAACATTTTCAAAAATGGATTCCGACCCCGATATCAAAAAGTCAACTCCCCAGCCAAACTTCCAAACTTAAATTCCTATTTTAGCTATTTCAAGCCTAATTTCACTACGGACTTCCAATTAAAATTTCGATCACGCTCCTAAGTCCAAAATTACCATACGAAGCTGTTGGAATTATCAAAATTCTATTCCAGGGTCGTTTGCATATAATTCGACATCCGATCACTATTTGAACTTAAACTTTTTATTTTTCATCAAAATTCCATATCTCGGGCTAGGGACCTCGAAATTTGATTCCTGGCATACGCCCAAGTCCCAAATCACGATACAGACCTACCGAAACTATCAAAATACTGATCCGAGTCCGTTTGCTCAAAATGTTGACCAAAGTCAACTCAATTGAGTTTTAAAGCTCAAATTCACATTTCTTTTCTATTTTTCACATAAAAACATTTTGAAATATTTTATGGACTGTGCACGCAAGTCGAAGAATGATAAATAGTGTTTTACGAGGTCTTAGAACAGAAAATTAATTATTAAATTTAAAGATTACATTTTGGGTCATCACACTTGTCCTAACTAGAATTATCAAACAATAATCTCAATCACAAAAATGCAGGAAAGGAGTGTATAGAGATAAAGATCAATAAAGGTCATTGTAGGACTATTTGCAGAAAAACTCTGAAGTTTAGAAGAGGGCAGCAGACCAAACTAGGATCCTTCTTAATCTCCTAAAACCCCCAAAGCTTCAAGATCGAAGCAGCGAAAGTACTCAAAAAACAAAAAAACAAAAAAAGAAAATCAGTAAGAAACCCTAAGTTTCAAAATCTCATAATTGCTCTTAGATGATTGTTTCTTTAGTCTAGTTGGTTATTCTAGGTTGTGGTAGATGAGATTAGGTTGTCTAGATATTAGGTGGTTCTAGATGAGAACATTAAAGGCCCTATTTATAGTGCCATTTAAGGCCATTAGGGTTTCACATATTCAAAACAATAGTGGAAAGTGATGAAAGATCGATGATGACAACAAGATTGAGTGAAATCAGAAAGAAACAGAGGGAAAAATGAATGAAACTTTTACCTGAGTGGAGAGCAATTGACCGTTGAAGGAATACCCATCCGACAAAGCCCAAAAACCCAGAGGTCACTACGTTTGAAATCTAGGTACCGAATATTTATGATGAAGCTCTAAAACGTGCACATTCATGCTCCGATTTAGAAGGACAAGTGGAGAAAATAGATAAAATGAAGTTTCATTATTTAGGTCTAGGGTTTCAATGGAGGTTTTGAATTTGATCAACGAAAATGGAAACTGTACTCACTGGCTTCATCACCAAGGGACAAAGGAGATGAATCTATAAGTCTGATTTGAAAGAACGAAAAGAATGGGATTTCAACCTTACTAGTCGTGTCTAATCTCTCAGATTAGAAGAGAAAAAAGGGAAAATTAGCGGGATTTGGGGATGGAGGAGCAAGGAAGGACGATTTGGTGAAGGTCTTGTGACCTTGCACTAATTCGTGCAAGATTTTCATGACTGATGGATTGGAAGGGATGATAAAAAAAGAGAGAGGAAAAGGAAATGAGGGCGGTTGTGTCAAAGAGAAATGATTAGGGTATTGGGATAATGGGAGGTCTTTCTCTAGGTTAAATGTTAAGAGATAGAACCTAGACCGTTGATAATTTAAATATGTTTGTAATTAAGTAATATTAATACTATGTGATTAATCTTAAAACTGATACTTAATTCATTCGTAAAATTATGTATTTGTTACTAAAAAATACTTTAAAAATATTTATTGTAAATTATTAAATATAAGTAAATTAATTTTAAAAGGAAGGGTCAAAATTGGCCGTCAACATTAATCAATATATGCTCAGAAGTTCATAATTCATCTATTAGAGTAATTACCCAACCCAAATTAGAAAGTTCCTAAAAGTCACCCCCTAGGCCCACGTACCAGATTTCAAAAGATTTCGTAGATAAATGTTACCCATGGACATACGAACTCGAATATATAATTTTTACTCAATTTCATAATCAATTTCGTGGTCTAATCCCATTTTTACCAAACCTTAGGTTTTTCAGCAGAATCTCATAGTTTTTCATAATTTTTATGTTAAAATCTACCCATAATATAGTATTAAACTCACATTAGGTATAAATAACTTACCTTAAGATGTAGGTGGAAATCCCTATCCAAAAAGCTTTAAAATCGGCCAAACCAATGTGAAATAAATGAAAATGAGTCTAAGTCCCGATTTTAAAACATGTTTCTGCTCAGTGATCCTTCTTCGCGATCGTGGAAGGAGCCTCACGATCGCAAAGGCAAACCAGCCATCGCACAGAAAAGTCTCCTTCGCGAACGCGACAGGGCCATCGCGATCGCGATGCCCAATGTGGCTTACCCTTCACGAACGCGAGTGGCCCTTAGCAAAAATTATGCCAAACATAAGAATTGATCCCGCTGCCCTTTGAAGTCAATCACACATGCTCTGAGCATGTCCTCAAGAATCTCAATTGTCTGCTCCGACTGTCGGTCGGTCTGCAGACGACGTGCTGAGCTCTTCCCGGGTACCCAACTCACTCTGTACTGCTCTCTAGAAATGTGAAGTGAACTGATGGCCTCTATCTGAAATGATGGAAATAGGCACACCATGCAAACGGACGATCTCCTAAATTTAAATCTATACCCATCTCTCTAAAGATTACGTGGCCATCACCTAAATAAAGTGTGCAGACTTGGTTAGTCTGTCGAGGATGACCCACACAACATTAAATTTCTTCAATGTCCGCGGCAACACAACTAAAAATCCATAGTAATGTGCTCCTATTTTCACTCCGGTATAACCATCTGCTGAAGTAGTCTACCCTGCCTCTGGTGTTCATACTTAACCTGTTGGAAATTTACACGTCTCGCCACATACTCAACTATGTGCTTCTTCATCCGCCGCTACCAGTAATGCTGCCTCAGGTCACGATACATCTTCTTGACACCTGGATGAATATAATACCAAGAACTGTGTGCCTCTAAAATCGTCTCCCTCAGGCCATCAAAATTAGGAACACATAGGCGACTCTGGAGTCGCAGAACACCATCATCACCGATAGTAACCTCCTTGGCATTATCCCATAGCACTGTTTCTCTTAGAACCAGCAAGTAAGGTTGTGTAATGATAGGGTAATACTGGTACCCGTACCGTACCGCTCCGGTGGGTAAGGGTAATGGTAGGGTACCCGAAATAGTACCCTTAGTACTGGTACCGTAAGTACCCTTAAGGTACCGTACCGGTACCTGACTTGTACCCAATGGTTTATTTTTTTAAAATTTAAAATTTGGCCATTAGCCAACGACTATTTTCCCCTCCATAGCCCCCCAACATCCCCCCTAACCCCTAATTTATGTTTTTAACCCCTAAGTTTGTTCAAATATACTTTGGCCCTATTTTAAAATATATATATACCCCATTTCATTCTTTCAATTTTTATTCAAAAACTCTCATATCTCTCTAACTCTCTATCTCTCTCTATCTCTAATTGCAATTAATATTTATAGCACTCAATTATTTTGATATAACTTTTCAAGCATCAACATCAAGTATTCAGTGACGTATTATTTTCTTGGTACTACACCACTAGTTGGAGCAATTTTCTTTTATCGACATCAATTATACATCGGCATTTGGTACATTCGTTCCAACTCTTATTAATTTTTGCATTTATTTTTGTTATACTCGTGTTGATATTTATTTTTATTTTAATTATTAATTAATAGAAATGACTCCTAAACTATTAAAAACTTGTTTAAAAAATTGACTAAGGATAATACTAGCTCTAATACACCTACTCATGTTGACGACTTAACTCACGTAGATGAAACACCTAAATATCATGATGTTAATGTTAATTATCAACCACTATATCACGAAGCACTACAAGAACAGTGTGATAATTTTGATATTTTTAGTGAGGAAGAAGAGAACTTACATGAAACACCTACGAGTCCTGCTCCTGCAGCTCCAACTCATAGTCAATCTCAGTTAGGAGCTGATGTTCCGTTACCTCCCATTAGAGAACCAATTGAACGTAAAAAAAAGATCAATTTATTGGAAATAATTTATGCAGGATAAGGCTAGTGAAAAGGCTATTTGTAAACTTTATAAACAACAATTAGCTTTTAAAAATAAATCTGGTCATGACGAAACAGGAGGTTTAATGAAGCATATGTAACTTAAACACAAAGATAATTGGCTTGATAGGGAGGGGGGTCCCCATTCTAAAAAAAATCCTACTCAGTCGAGGCACGGTTCTCATACTGTACAAATATAAATTAACCCTCTGATAGGAGGTCTTCTCCATTATGATCAAAAAAAGGATAAAATAAATATAGCTAAAATGGTTGTTGTAGAGGGATTGCTTTTTAGTTTTCCGTCATCTGACAGGTTTGTTCGTTACATACAAGAAACTTATAATCCTGCTTTTTTCAAGGTTTTCCTAGAACAACTGTTAGATGTGATATTTTTAAATTTCAACGTGAATATCAACAATATTTATGGTATTTATTTTTCCACTTAGATTGTAGATTTTTTATCACTTCTGGCATATGTCATAGTGTAAATGGTTATGATTACTTAACAGTTATATGTCATTGGATAGATAACAACTGGAATATGCAAAAACGCATTCTTGGTTATAAATTTGTTGATGACTGACACACTAGTATTTTTATTTCTAAACAAATTAAAGAAATTTGTGATTTTTATGGACTTTCTAATAAAATTATTACTATTACTTTAGATAATGCTTCTAGTAACACTTCTGCTATTGGAGTTTTGAAAACTAGATTAACTCCACCTTTTGCAGATTTATTTCATATTAGATATGTATGTCATATTTATAACTTAGTTGTTCAAGATGTACTTACTTTATTTGGCACTACTCTTGATAAAATTAGATTTGCAGTTGGTTATATTTTTTACTCTCAAATACCTACTAGACGTAGAGAACTTAAGATGCATTGTGAATCTGGTGAATTACCCTTTAGAAAAATACCTAAAGAAGTTGCAACTAGAGGGAATTCTGTATATGATATGTTGTTTGTCGCTTATGAATATCGATTACCTATTACCAACATGTTTAATTCCCATGTTCAATCTGTTCACGATATGATAATAGATGATGATTGGGATACCGCTTTTCATCTTAGTCATTTATATTATCCAACTATTTCTAGCATGCTAATGTATATAGCTAGAATTTCGATGTTATTTTTTAGTATAAACAAAAAGAAGATTATAAAGATGCTATTCAAATAATGGTTGGAAAAATTTAAAAATATTTTTTCCCTATTCCTGTTATTTAAATTATTGTTGCTGTTTTATATCCTCAAATCAAAGTTATTGGTGCAAACACACTTATATGAAATAATTTACTTTAATTTAGAAATAGAACCAACTCAAAGACCAACTCTTTCTACTTGTTTGGATATTATTCAACATTATGCTAAAATTGTGTATGACTATTATCAAAGACAAATGAACTCTGTTGCACCAACTAGTGGTGCCTCTTCTTCTTAATCATCTTAACATCTTAAAAAGACTGCTGCAAATAGACCTTTTGATGCTATTCGACAAATGATTAGTCAATCACAATCTTCACAAATTAGTGAATTATTTACTTGCAGAAATTATTGATATTTGCGATTATGAAGGGAATAAAGACTTGCTCAAATATTGGAGAATGAACGAACAAACATTTCCGATTCTTTCAAGAATGGCCCCAGATATGTTAACTATTCAAGCTTTATTAGTAGCTTCCGAAAGCGCTTTTAGTGCAGCACGATTTTAACTTGGAGACTACAAACACTCATTGGCAGAAGACACCTTGGAGACTACCATTTTATTCAGATATTGGATTAAAGCGGAGAGAAGAAACATTGTCCTTCTGAAAATAATTCGATAAGACGATGATGCATATAATGAAATACTATCAACCGAAGATGGCGGGGACGTAAAGGAACAAGTGCTGCCAATTCCAATCAAAGAGCCACAAAAATTTATTGAAAAGTTACGTAAAGCGTTCAAAAGAAATATGTAATTTTATTTTTACAAGTATTAAAATACAAATAAATACTTGTAACTTGTATTAGAAATCTAATATTTACATTGAATAAAATAAAATAAAAGGTACTTCATAGCCTTGATTGTTTTTCATCCATTAAAGCTTGTTTGTATTTAAATATACTTTTTTTAAAATTTTAATTTAAAATTATCCCTAAGTACCCCTAAGTACCGGTACAGCACCCTTAGGATCGGTGGGGATACTGGTAGGGTACCAAAAACAATATCCTTAACCCTTACCCCTAAATACCATTAAGAAAAGTATCCTTAAGGAACCCTCCCCTTACCCTTACTCTTACCCTCCCTGTACTTTTAACCATTAATGTCCCAGTACCCTCCCCTTAGACAGCCCTAACAACAAGTGTGGATCATCATACTAACGAGCCTTGATCCACTCGAATAAAGAAGACTGAGCTACAACACATGTAAAAACTCGACTAGGCTCTCAAATATCCAACCTCACAAGTCTGTTAGCTAAGGACTAAAAGTCCAAAGCGCCTCTCCCCTACTGAAATAAATGCCAAACTACCCATACTCTCGGCCTTCCTACTCAAAGCATCCGCAACCACATTCGCCTTGCCCTTATGATAGAGGATAGTAATATCATAATCCTTCAATAACTCAAGCCACCTGCGCTACCTCAGATTAATATCCCTATGCTTAAACAAATGCTACAAACTACGGTGATCAGTGTAGACCTCACACGACACCCTATAAAGATAATGCCTCCAGATCTTGAGGTCATGAACTATTGCGGCCAACTACAAATCGTGCACATGATAATTCTTCTTGTGGGGATTCAATTGACGTGAAGTATATGCAATAACTCTCCCCCTCCTGCATCAATACACAACCCAAGCCGACACATGAAGCGTCGCAATATAGAGTATACATCCCTGAACCAGAGGGCAAAACTAACACTGGTGTTGTAGTTAATTCGGTCTTGAGCTTCTGATCGCTCGCCCCGCAATCATTGGACCATCTAAACGGAGCACCCTTCTAGGTTAATCTAGTCGAAGGAGCTGCAATAGACGTGAAACCCTCCACAAACCGGTGATAATAAATTGATAGCCCCAAGAAACTCCTGATCTCGGTCGCTGTGGTATGACGAGGCCAACTCTGAAATGCCTCGATCTTCCTCGAGTCCA
Organism: Nicotiana tomentosiformis; assembly: GCF_000390325.3. NCBI lineage: Eukaryota > Viridiplantae > Streptophyta > Magnoliopsida > Solanales > Solanaceae > Nicotiana > Nicotiana tomentosiformis. Next base: position 38,894,093 of record NC_090823.1, read on the forward strand.
CCTTAATGCCCTCACCTGATACAACATGCCCCAATAAAGCCACATATTCTAACCAGAACTCATACTTGGAGAACTTAGCATATAACTTTTGCTTCTGCAAGGTCTAAATCACAATCCTCAAATTCTGCTAGTGCTCCTCCATACTACGCGAGTAGATCAATATGTCATCAGTGAAGACAATGAAAATGAATCAAGATATGGCCTGAATACCCGATTCAGCAAATCCATAAAATCCGTCGGGGCATTAGTCAAGCCGAAGGACATCACTAGAAACTTATAGTGCCCATATCTAGTCCAGAAAGCCATCTCAGAACATCCAAAGCACGAATCCTCAGCTGATGATACCCTGACCTCAAGCCGATCTTAGAGAACACTCTAGCACCCTGTAACTGATCAAACAAATCATCAATGCACGTTAACAGGTACTTATTCTTGATAGTGGCTTTGTTCAACTGGCGGTAATCGATGCACATTCGCATACTCTCATGCTTCTTCTTCACAAACAATACCGGTATACCCCAAGGTGACACACTCGGCCTGATGAACCCCTTCACGAGTAACTCCTCAAGTTACTCCTTCAACTCTCTCAACTCTTTTGAAGCCATGTGATAAGGTGAAATAGAGATAGTCTGGGTGTTTGGCGTCAAATCAATTCTGAAATCGATATCATGATCAGGTGGCATGCCTAGTATATCAAAAGGAAATACTGTCACAACCCGGAATTTCCCACCGACGGGACCGTGATGTCACCTAATATTTTACTTGCTAGGCAAGACAACGTTAGAAAATCATTAAACCATTTCCTTATTTCCATTTAGTAAATAACAATAATTAACTAATATGAAATATGATAAGTGCAAAATATTATAAAACTATATTAATTATTACCACCCGGAGTCATAATTCATGAGCATTCTAGAATTTTCTACAAGTAATAGTCTGAAAGAAATACAACTGTCTTAATGAAAGAAATAGTAGGACAGAGAAGATAGACGGGGACTTCAAGGTCTGTGAATGCCGACAGATCTACCTTGAGTCTCCGGACAGAGGACCAATAGCAAAATTCTCGATCAACTCGAACCGGTACCAAAATCTGCATAGAAAGTGCAGAATGCAGTATCAGTACAACCGACCCCATGTACTGGTAAGTGTCGAGCCTAACCTCGACGAAGTAGTGACGAGGCTAAGGCAAGGCACCTACAAATCAACATGTACAATTTAACAGTGTATATACAAATAACAGAAATGAAGAACTAAACAGGAAATGTCGGGAGGGGAACATGCTGAGGGGAATACGAGATAAAGAAATACAATAGAATGATAACTGGAGCAGTCAACATACCATGAAGCAATAGGAATAGTGAATACAGTAAAGGAAAAATGCACTGCATCACCCTTCATTCTTTTACTCTCAATCTCACCATAAAATGAATAGAAACGGCACGACATCATCCTTCGTGCATTAACTCTCATATCATGGCACGACATCACCCTTCGTGCATTAACACTCACAATATGGCACAGCATCACCCTTCGTGCATTAACACTCACAATATGGCACGGCATCACCCTTCGTGCATTAACACTCTCCCTTACCATAATGCAATACATAAATAATAACAGGGAGATAGAATAACAAGTACAAACCTTACTTCAACATTTGGTTCCATAATAACAATCTCAACTTTGAAATTAAAACTCAATTATCACCAGAAAATCCGTAAACATGATAAGAACGATAAATTGAACAACACTAGTATAACACGTAGCAATTAGGCATTGGAAAGAGACAATATAAGAAAAACAGAGAAACATGAAAAACAGGTAAATTGGCGGCGCATAAGTACTCGTCACCTCACATATACGCCGCTCACATGAATTTCACTTAGCAAGTAATCTAAGGTTCCTAATTCCCTCAAGTCAGGGTTAGACACAATACTTACCTCGCTCTGAAGGCCACTTAATTCCCAATCACAACTTTTCCTTTGGAATTCATCTCCAAACCACTCATATCTATTAAAAATGATTCAATAATATCAAATATTTCTAAAGAAATCAATTATATTGCATAAATTAAATTTTCCAAATTTTCCTCCAAAAAGTCAAAAAATCGACCCCGGGCCCGCTTGGTCAAAACTAGAGGTTCGGATCAAAATCCATTTACCCATTCACCCCCGAGCCCGAATATGTAATTAGTTTTGGAATCCGATCTCAAATTGAGGTCTAAATTCCCAAATTTCTGAAATCCCTAGTTTAAACCCTAACCCCTAACTCTACTATGAAAACTCTAGATTTTAGGTTGATAATTCATGAATGTAATGGGTAATTGAAACAAAATGGTTTAGAATCACTTACCAACACTTTGGAGAAGAAATGGCTCCTGAAAAATCGCCTTACACCGTTTGGTTTTTGAGAAAAATAAATTTTTTGGCTAAATCCCATGTTTGGATTCTGTTAAGTGCTGGGCAACAGTGTTCATCACGATCACGAGAACACTGCGGCGTTCGCGAAGAGCAGCCTCCTAAGGACTTACATGATCGCGGGAGGCTTTACGCGTTTGCGAAGGCTTAGCCCGCCTTCGCGTTCGCGTGAAATGGCTTGCGTTCGCGTAGAGCTTCCCCAGGTCCCCTGCCCAACCTAGCTAAAGCTACGCGTTCGCGTTAGACAGGTCGCGTTCACATAGAGAAACTCCCCCCTCCCCAATGCTCCGCGTTCGCGACCATGGTCTCGCGTTATCGTAGAGTAAATCCTCCCCAACCCAGTTTCCCCTTCGCGATCGCGAGAGTGACTACGCGATCGCGAAGCACAACATAGCAGACACAGATACAGCAAAAATACCAGATTTTTCTAAGTCCAAAACATCCTGTAGCCTATGCGAAACTCACCTGAGCCCTCGGGGCTCCAAACCAAACATGTACACAAGTCTAAAAACATCATACGGGCTTGCTCGCGTGATCAAATCGCCAAAATAATACCTAGAACTATGAATTTAGCACCAACTCAAATGAAATTCTCAAGAACACTTTTAAACTTTCTATCTTCTCAACTAGACGTCCGAATCACGTCAAATCAACTCCGTTTCTCACCAAATTTCACAAATAAGTCATAAATATTATATTGGAACTATACCGCGCTCCGGAACCAAAAATATGGACCTGGTATCAACAAGGCCAAACATCAATCAATTCTTAAAAATAATAAACTTTCAGACTTTTAATTTTCATCAAAAATTCATAACTCGAGCTAGGGACCTCCGAATTCGATTCCGGGCATACGCCCAGGTCCCATAATTCGATACAGACCAACCGGGACCATCAAAACACGAATCCGGGCCTGTTTACCAAAAATATTGACCGAAGTCAACTAAAATCAACTTTTAAGGCATAAATTCTTAGTTTCATCAATTTTCAGCATAAAAGCTTTCCGAAAACCTGCCCGGACTGCGTACGCAAATCGAGGAGGGTAAAAATAAGATTTTTAATGCTTAAGAGCGCAGATTTGATTCCTAAAACATAAGATGACCTTTTGGGTCATCACAAATACATCACAGAACTCTCACACCACGGGCTATGAATCAATCGTGGGAGTCTCCACAGCAGTATCCAGAACATAAGCCAGATAGGCCAAACAACCCTTCTCGACTATATGTCAAGCCTTCAAGAAAGAGATAACCTTACTAGATGTACTGATGGATGAGCCCCTCCACTCCAATCTAGGCAACTCTGTCATCACTAAGGTAATTGTCTTCACATAGCAATTAAGAACAACATGGTACGGAGACAACCAGTCCATGCCTAGGATGACCTCAAAGTCGGTCATATCAAGCAACAGAAGATTCGCTCTGGTCTCATAACCACAAAAAGTCACTACACATGACCGGTAAACCCGATCCACAATAACAGAATCACATACTGGCGTGGACACATATATAGGAATACCCAAGGACTCACGAGAGACATCTAGATAAGGACGAGATAGAGAAGATACATATGAATAAGTAGACCCTAGATCGAATAGTACCGAAGCATCCCTACTGCCAACAGAAATAATACCTATGATCACGGCGCCTGAGGCTACTGCATCTAGTCTGGCTGGTAAGGCATAAAACCTAGCCGGAGCGCTACTTAGCTGGCCTCTACCTCTAGGGCAACCTCTACCCACCTACCATCTGCCTCTGGTCGGCCGGATAGACGGTGCGATAGCTAGTGCGATGATCATGGGGTGATGGCCCTGTTATACTGTCTTGCCCCGAAGCGTGGGGCAAAACCTCCTCATATGACCAAGATCCCTGCACTCGTAGCAACCTCTTGGTGCGGAAGACTGTTGACCCTGAGTCTGACCCTGGTGAACTGAATACCCACTGGAGGAACCCTAAATAGTCGTTGGATGATAGGTACTCTCAGGAATGGCACTGAAGTAGGGCCGCGTTAGAGCACCCCTAGCAGGCGGTGGTGCTGAATACATGGGCCTGCTGGACTTGCCCCTCATGAACTGACCTCTGCCCCTAGACGGGGCGCCACTGAATCCTCCAGAATGCAGAGGATGCTTCTCCCCCGTCGTATACAATAGGCCCTGGTTGAGGATACCCTCGATCCTCTAAGCTATCTCCACAACCTGCTCGTAAGAAGTCTCCATCTCAACCTTTTGGACCATAGTAACTGTAACGACCCGACCGGTTGTTTTGTGTATTTGCAACCCATTTCCCCTTTAGATACTTCATACATGTGTATCTCCGGGAAGTTTTTGGATTGATTTGGACCCTTTGAATTTTTGCTAAGAAGTCTAAATTGGACCCTTGGACCTGGGTTTTGACTGAGCGGGCCCTGTTGATGGTTAATTTTGACCCTCCCTTTTAAAATTAATTTATTTACACTTAACAATTTACAACGTATGTTTTGAAAGTATTTTCTATTAATAAATACCTATTTTACAAAATTGATTAAGAATTAATTTTGAAATTAATATCCTAGTACTAACATTATGTAATTATAAATATACTTACTACTTTTTATATCATTAAGGCAATTTATAAAATACACTATCTAGGCTTTATAAGTATTTTGATGAATTATTTCTCAATTTCTGTTAATTAGATTTTTATGTTCAAATTAGTGTTATAATTTAGAAGACAAAGTATTTCATAAATAATTAATTATAATAATTAGTAGTATGTTTGGTAATTATAATTTTACTATATTTTATTGAAAATAATTAAGTTCATTTAAATTAATTTTAAAAGAGTTAGAAGACCAAAAGACTACAATTGCAAATCTCCAATTAAACACAAGATGGCCATCTTTTAAACTAATTTTGGCCCAATACCAAGCCCAATCAGGAAAAAGCACCCAGCCCAGACACCCGTCTCTTTCCATCTTTGCGATATGCGTTCTTTTCCCTAAACCAATCAGAGCATGACATGTCACTCTCTAATCCCACTTACAAAACAAACACAAACGATCTGAGCCATTGATCCAAACCATTGACGGTCCACGATTATCCCTATTTTTTCTTTTAATTTTGACATGTTATTAGATATTATCTCCGCCGTCAGATCACACAAATCCAACCGTTCCGGTATTTTCTCAAATTGATTTCTTTAAACACATAAAGCCTCGATTTATCAGGTCCGTTATTCAAATTATCAAACGACCAATATTCCATCTCTCAATCATAACCCTCAGAGACCAACCCCAATCCCCTAACCCTAAATCATTTATCCTTTAACCCCGCCGCCCTTCTTTCCCTTTTCTCTCTCACTTCTCTCAATCTCACAGACATGTCCAGCAAAGAAACCTTGCACAAATTTGTGCAAGGCTTCAAATCAACCAAAGATTCATACCTTCTATCCCTCGTATCTGTGATTCCCGCCAATAACTTCCTCGTCTCATCGCTTCACCTCAAAACCCCTCAAATCCAAACCCTAATCTTCAAAGATGAAACCTCAACTCACCATCGATCTTTCAAATCTATGGCATGCATGGCCATCCGTTCTGTCTCTGTACTATGAAACCCATCCCTTCCTTTCAATTTTCATCACTTAATCTCAATAGCCCTATTTGAAGAAGTCAGACCAAAAGTGTGAAGCTTTAACTCGCCAGATCTCCTCCTCTGTCTTTTCAAATCAAAGTGAGCATGAGGTGCTAGCTGGCTTCAATGTTGATATTAGACACCCAAAGGTCAAATGCAATGACCTCTAGGTATTAAGGTTCTAACCAATGGTCTCTCGTACCTCAACCGTTATCTTCCCTCCTCTCAGGTAAATTCCCTAACGATTTCCCCCTATGTCTCTCTGATTTTCACTCGCCTATGCTTGCATCATCTTGTAGTCATCATCTTCCACTATTGGAGCCATTAATAGAACTATAAAGGAGCTTTCAATGCTCTCACCAACCAGACGAGAAAACAACAAGAAAACCTTAAATGATGAACCTGTAGAGCTAATAGGCACAAGAAGCTATCACGAAATTTCTTAGAAAAAATCTCACTTTTATTTCTGAGTAGTAAATTGAGCTAGGGTTCTAATTAGTTTCTGGTTTCTCTCTGATTCTGAGCATTGTATTGGTCGGGTGATTTCTTGATCCTATACGGCTAAACAAGAACCTTTTGTTTGGGTTGCTGCTCAAGATGAGGTCAGTATGCCTCCGTCCTCTCTCTCTTAAACTTCATTTAAAATCATGAACGTGTTATTATTTTTCTTGGTTAACTGCTTAGTCTATAATATTTATTCAGCCTTTAATTACTTATTTTGGTGCACTGTGACTTGTTAATGCTCTATGATAAGTTGTTGTATTTATTTAATGTTAATTAGGTAGTTGTGTGACTTTAATGGCCTCATTTTTTGTATTGAATAGCCTATGTGTTTAAGTTATTTAACTTGATGATTTCTCACATCTGCCTAAAACCTCAGACCTTACTCTAATGTTTTGTTATAATCTTAATGCTGCATTTTGAGTTCTGTTAAGGTCCTGTTACAACATTCATAATCTTCATGTTGCATTTTGAGTTTTATTCCACTTAATGCTCTGTTATAACCTTCATGCTCATCATGTTGTATTCTGAAATTTGTTTCACATAATGTTCTATTATAAATACTCATGATTCATCATGTTATATTCTCCTGAGTTCTGTATCTAGATTCTGCTATAGTCATCATGTTTAACATGCAGCACCCTTCTAAGTCATGCTATTCTACTTAAGCTTTTTTGTTCATCATGCCATATTTTTGGGTTCTATCATGCTATACTTAGGGTTGTTATTGTCGTCTTCATGTTTAATATGCCATATTCCTTTAGGTTCTGTCATGCTAAATGTGGGATGTTGTTAGATAACCTTAGCTAGGGTACATATGAAATACATAGGATAACCCTGCCTCACTAGGTTAAGTCTTATGAAATGCTTTCATAAATGTTTATTAGTCCTTAAGTGTTCTCTGAATCCTCATCAAGAGTCCTTTACGTTCATATCTAACTGTTAGCTTGTAAACAGTCCTATTGGGATGGATTTTCCTTTGAATTTCAGTAGAATTTGTCGTGATCAGTCTATCTCCTATGAGACAGACTATAGTTGTGCCCTGTTGATTATTTTTGTAAATTGAATATGACTCCATCATGTTTAGCTATCCAACCAAGCATGTGTTGCTGATTTAAGTCTGTTAAGTGTAATGTTTCCCATATTCTTAACTCCCCTAATGATACTGACAACCTGATTCTTCAATGTTTAGGGTTCATCTTATCTTGTGAAATCATAATCTTGATTGAAATCTATGTATGTGTGGGAGCTTGGCATGAACTTTTGCTTATCCTTTATGACTCCACATTTTGAACATTGTTTTAGACTTATACTCAGTCTTTTCTTTCCTTTGTTATTCTGGACTGAATCTGGTGTAACGAAAACCTTCTACTGTTATTGTTTGAATGCAATAACCTACTTGTATCATTGTATGAATCTGTATTAATGATCGTAAGGGATTCAAGTAATGTTATTAACCTAAGTGCATGCTCATCTGTGATCAATGTTAAGGCATTAGTCTCTGTATCCTAAAGCTGTTATAATTCCAAACTATGTGCCTTATTTGTCTATGAGATGTATGATTCTTGTTGTCTAATTTTCAGTAATAACAGCATAAGTATTCATGTTGCCATATGTGCCTAGAAGTCTTATTTTCAAAACCTGTTCATATGTGTGCTTCACTTATTTAATGCTAAAGTATATGGATTGTTCTATGTATCTATTTTTGTGTTATTCTGCTAAGGAAAGTAGGATCCTGTGGTAGGAAATGTCATAGTGGGTGGTTTGCATTGAGAGGACCTCATTGGCATTCACACGTATAGGGAAGAGTTAGTCGTTAGTGGTTAAAGGTATTTAGGAGTAGAGTTTAACTCTAGGTTGGGTTGCTCTCCCCGGCACAAGCATTGACCTAGGCCTTGAGACCCTTGGGAACTTTGAAGTGTCGGGGGATTTAATGGGGGCATCGGCCTTGAATAGAACTCTCTCCTTAGCCCTTAATTCATTGACACTTATTACTCTCTCTGGGTTTGGTGTTTAATGGCAACGAAAGATATTCAGTGTGGATCTCACTATACACAACCTCCACATTAGCATGATTCCCTTAACATTTAGGTACTGTTAGTAACTTCTTCTTTCAATCTTTGCTTAGTATGATTTGCTTATCGTGTAAACACTATCAGTGATTTCTCTTGGTCTTTGATTGAGAATTTTATATATAGATTTGTATACTATACTGTTATTCTAATGACCTTTTTTTATTTCTTGGCATGTACAAATGATTTGGGACTGTTGGGTTCTTTAAGAACTCGGGCCCAAGTCCAACTCTACTATGGTCCAAGGGTCTGCCATCGCTCGTCATTTGTTACTGCTGGTCTTTCCTTTTGAGGCCCAAACCTCCCAGAGTCACTTCTTTCCCTTCACCTCTTTACTTAATGTTTCGTCATTCCTCAGTTGCACTATGTCATTGCTTGTTGCTATTTTCTATTGTTATATCCCATTATGTATGTGATAAGTATATCTTGGGTTGAATGTCTATCCTTATCTTTTAATTCATAGAATGACTTAGGCAAGCCTAAAGAACATAGTATTAAAAAGAAGCCTTAGTTAGAAATCAATTTCATATCCGCTAATCGTAAGTTGTTGTTAATATATCATGCTTTACTAACTCTTTTCTTAAAGATATTTTAAGCCAAAAGCTTAACAAAGGCAGTTGTCTCTCTTTCAAAAAAATCAGAATTGTCGTGAATTTGATCTTTCTAAAAGGAATCAACTATTTCGAACGATTAATGTGTTGTTGCCCTAAAACAAAGGCTTTCAAATAGTTTTCTACTTCAAGACCAAGGTATATCTTAGAATCATTTTTATAACACCTTTTTACCATGTTAGAATGACCCGAAGCTCCATGATTTAAGATATAAAAGGCTTTAACTTGGTTTTCCTTTTCGCATTTATACAAATGTTCCCATCTTTCAAAGTTCTTTTTAAGCTTATATATACTAAGACTAATTTCCTAAAGACTTTTCTTTAAATCCATCTTCTTTAAACCATACTCTCCCCTTATAGATATTGTGTCCTAATATATGGTAAGCTATACTCTTAGAGAACTAGTTAAGGCATATTAAAAATAATTAATTTCAAATCTAGTCTAAGTCCTATGGAGCTACCTCAGGTAGATTTTAAAGGGTGTCTAACACCTTCCCTTAGAAGAACAAGAACCATTACCCATGATCTCACCGGTTAGTAGACCAATAAAGAATACAACCTTTAGTAATTAAATAGGCACCCAAGTATACCTTTAAATATTAGGTGGTGACTCTCTTTTATCAACAACAGGGAAACCACATGTTGAATCTTATTTTGACTAGTGCAAAATAGGGTGCAACAGGCCCGGGATTGAATTTTGTTAACGTTTTGGGAACTTGTAAAAATCATAGCTTTATCTATCGTAATTGGTATACCTTGCATTCATTTTTGCTTAGATTTGAGCCGTGTGGAGGCAAATTTTAGGGGAAAAGATATTTTCGAGGGTTGATTTGGCCTAGTTGAGGTAAGAATCTTGCCTAACTTTATGTGAGAGAACTACCCTTTAGGATTTGGGTTGTTGTGTGTTAATTGTACTATGTGGAAGACGTGTACACAAGGTGACGAATTTGTACACGGGCTATATGTAGTATTTTGACCGGTTTAGAATTTTAGACTTCTTCCATGTATTTAATCTAATTTGTTATAACATGTTACATCTTTCATTGTTAAATTTACTCTCACATTCTCCAATTGACGTTGTTAGAATTTGTTTTGTCCTTTATTGTTGTAATTTCTCTTATATGCTTTAGTTGAAGTTGCTACCTCCCTTATTGTCTTGTTATCCATTTTATTATTGAATTACTCTTACTTGAAGTTGTTATTTTGTGGAATATCTTCTTATTGGGTTATGGATATTGAAGTTGTGAAAGCCATTATCACATTGAGGTTGAAGTTGTTAATTGTTGAGATATATTTACGTGTTGAGTATTCCTCATTCATTTTGTTGTTATTGAGATTCATATAAACATTGTGATTGAGCCATGGTATATATGTTGTGATAAAATTGGTATTGTTGATGTTGGCAAGTGTTATGGTATATAGGCACATGTGGTGCGAGTTGATTATTGTGTTGTAATATTGATACGCATGCGGTGAGATAAGGTAGAATTTATACACGTGTTGCTAGTAAGGGAATTACTTGAAGCCACGCAGTGAGATAAGGGGGCTAAAACATGTGTAGATATTTTAGAAAAATGTTTTAAAAAATAAATGCAAGTCTCACGCAGTGATATGAGCAAAGATTGTGATTGCGATTGTGAAATGAGGTTATGAGGTGTGGTACCTCAGTTGTGATTCTTGTTGTGCATCCTATGTTAAATAAAGGCTTGTTGGTTGAGCAGTTCTTATTGTTTTCTCTATTGTCTTACTTGTAATTGTCCGTATTTGACTACTGATTATTTCATTATGTGTTCACTACTTGTTGCCTTTACCGCTTAAATTTTCGTCATTAGCTTACATTATTGAACTACTTATCTATCATTTACTTACTCGCTTTCCATTATTTGACTATGCTATACTCTGTTCAATTTTCTTATCCTAATAGGTTCTTTGACCTAGCCTCGTCACTACTCTATCGAGGTTAGACTTGATACTTATTGGGTACTGTTGTGGTTTACTCATACTACGCTTCTGCATATTGTTGTGTAGATCCAAGTACATCTGCTCGGGCCGGGTGCCAGTGATCATTCAGTTATCTTTCTGTAGACTTCAAGGTATACCTGCTCGACGTTCGCAGGCCTCATAATCACCTTCTGTCATTTCCTTTACTACCATTTACCCTATTATCAGACATTGTTATATTGGAGATGTTAGTACATTCTGTATAGCTTATGACTCAGTTCCACCGATTTTTGGGGATTATGTTATTGATGTTCTATTTTGGAGTTATTATGAGTTGTATCGGTTTATTTTATTATCTCAGTTTTGTTACCTCTGTTAAACTATCAATGAATGTTAGGATTACCTAGTCTTAGAGACTAGATACCATCACGATATCTTAAGGTAGGAAATTGTGGTCATGATAGTAACCTAATACCATAATGTAAGCCCGCAATAAACCTTCGCACTCTCTCTGCATTTGTGAGGAGTATCATAAGTGCGTGGTGAAACAACTCAGAGAATCTCGCCTCATAGACAGTCACAGACATCTGACCCTACTGGAGTCACTCGAACTGACCCCGTAACTCTTTCCTCTAACAGGGTGGAAGATATCTCTCCAAAAAGAGACGTGTGAACTGGTCCCGAGACAAGGGAGGTGAACCTGCTGGCCTGTTATAGAGATAAGACTGCCACTATCTACGGGCTTTGCCCTCCAACTGAAATGTGGTGAAGTCCACCCCGTTGGACTATAATACTCCCATATTATGCAGTATGTCCCTACAATGATCAATGAAGTCCTGTGGGTCCTCATGCCGCTCACCGCCAAAGATAGGAGGATGAAGCCTAGTCCATCTGTCCAGCCGTTTCTGCGGCTCAATGGTCGCGGCTGGTCCGAGCTCTGGTATAACTGCTGTAACCGGATGGGGCCCACCCGCAGGTAGTGCACCTGGGGTATGATAAATGGAATCAACGTGCCCTGGTTCCTGAGCGGTTAGGGTCTGTGCTCCCTCTCCCGCCTAAGATATGGCCGGATCTTACGGAAATAGCCCGGCTTGAGTCATAGAATCTATGAATCGCAGCATACGGCCCATGACCTCCTGAAATCCTGGTGCAGTCATAAAATCCGCCATAGCCCGCTCAGCTGCACGTGCCTCATCCTGCTCCTCAATAACAGGATCCTCTACTGGATCCACTGGTGGTACAACAGGAGCAACTCTAGGATGCCCTCGTCCTCTAGCAGGAGTTGTGGCCCTCACTCGGCCTCTATCAACTGGGGGAGCAGCCCCCTGCCACCAGGTACAGTCGTAGCGCGCATTCTCACTATCTGTGAGAGAATAAGAGAAAGATACTTAGCACATCATCAACTTCACGATAGGAGATGAAGAAAGAGAAGTTTCCTAACACTTTATAGCCTCTCAAAGATAAGTACGGACGTCTCCACACCAATCCGCAAGACTCTATTAGGCCTGCTCATGACTTGTGAGACCTATGTGAACCTAGTACTCTGATATCAAGCTGTCACGGCCCAATTCCCATTAAAATCCGTAATGGCGCCCAATGTTGTCTTTAGGCAAGCCAACGGTGAACTATCCATTTAATTATTCATTTTATTACTTTTAAAATCATAAATTTTATCTAATAAAGAAACTAAGTATAGAAAGCCATGGTGATATAAAGTATAAATAAAACATAAGAGTGAAATGGTGATAATAATTGGCAAAATCCATAAATATCTACTATAAAATTTCAAAATCTGGTGTCATAAGTGCACGATCAATCTAGTAGAATATACAAAACACTACAACTATTGTCTGAAATAGAATAGACAGAAATATATAATGCAACAGGAAGGAGGCTCCAGGTGCTGTAGGTCGGAGCATGGGGGGAGCAGCTCACCAAGAAGTCTTCGGATAATGTGGATGCGCACACGAATAGATCCCAGATGTACCTACCTCAGTACCTGCACAATTTGTGCATAAGTGTAGCATGAGTACGTAAATCAATGCGTGCCCAGTAAGTATCTAGTCTAACCTCGAAGAAGTAGTGACGAGGGGTCGACATTGACGCTTACTAGTAGTCACTAAATAAAGTATAAGAATTATAAATAGGCAAGAAATATAACAGTAACAATGGAATAAGAAACAGTAAGTAACGTGATCCTTTAACATAATATCAGTTGAAAATCCCCATATATCACATGCCATCGCAACAAATAACAACCATCAAGTAAATATCAAATCTCAACTCATGAAGAAGATATCAAGTATATTCTGACTCCTAACGATATTACGCACGAGTTATGCCGAGGTCGTATGGCGCGATCCATTATAATCATTTACATACACTACTTAGGTCGTACGGCCCCGATCCAGAGATGCATCTCAAATATACCATGGAGGCGTTCGGCCCGATCCACAAGAATAGAGAAACTCTTCAGACTACAGGTCAAACAACTACAACACCGGGATAGGCATGTAAAGAAAGAATAATTTTCTATCAACAATAAAATATTTCGCCAAAACTCAAGGTAATGAAGCTTGGCCTAACATAATCCCTAATCAAATTTCAATTATAAATTCAAGTAATTAAACTAACAGGTTGGTTCAGCATGATAAAGTCCTAAGTCTACTCGGACATAAATATGATTTTAGCTACGTACGGACTCTCGTCACATCGTGCATACGTAGCACCCACAATTAGTAACAAATAATAATTTAAACACCTACGGGGATAATTCCCTCTTACAAGGTTAGGCAAGAGACTTACCTCGCTACCAAGTCCACTACTCGGCCCTTCAACCTCATTAATATCCCCAAATTGATGTCGAGCTATTCGAAACCAGCCAAAGGTTGTAAAAACTAATCAATATATGCTCAAAATTCATAATTCATCTACTAGAGTAATCACCCAATCCAAATCAAAAAGTTCTTAAAAGTCACCCCCGGGCCCACGTGCTCAGATTCCAGAAATTTTCGTAGATAAATGTTATCCATGACCTTACAAACTCGAATATATAATTTCTACTCAATTCCATAATCAATTTCGTGGTCTAATCTCATTTTTACCAAACCCTGGGTTTTTCAACATAATCCCATAGTTTTTCACAATTTCTATGTTAAAATCTACCCATATTCTATGTATTAAACTCCCTCAGGATGCTAGGTGAAAATTCCTCTCCAAGAAGCTCTAAAATCGGCCAAACCGATGTGAAATGAGAGAAAATGAGTCTAAGTCCCGATTTTAAAACATGTTTCTGCCCAGTGGTCCTTCTTCGCGATCGTGGAAGGAGCCTAGCGATTGCGAAGGCAAACCAGCCATCGCCCAGAAAAGTTTCCTTCACGAGCACGATAGGGACATCGCGATGGCGATGCCCAAAGTGGCTTACCCTTCGCGAACACGAGTGGCCCTTCATGAATGCGAGTGGCCCTTTGCAAACGCGGAGGCCTGTCTCCTCCCCCAACTGGCCTCCCACTCTGCGAACGCGACCCATCAATTGCGAACGCGAAGGCTATTAGCCCCAAAGCTTCGTGATCACAACTCCTATTTCGCAAACGCGTAGAACAAAAGGCTCGCAGTCCAAATCTTTCATTGTGAACGCGGGAAAACCTTCGTGTTCGTGAAGAAGGAAACCAATAGCAGAAAATCTGCCATTTTAGACTTAACTCCAGGTGGTCCGAAACACACCCGAGCCACCCCGGACCCCGTCCAAAAGCACCAACAAGCTAATAAACATAATCCGAACCTGCTCGAAGCCTCAAAACACCTAAAATAACATTGAAACCAAAAATCGCACCTCAAAACCAAATTAACCAACACTTGAACTTTAAACTTCTTCAACTAGCTCCGAACGCGACGAATCATACTTAGACAACTCGGAGTGACGTTAAATTTTACGCACAAGTCACAAATCACCATATGAACCTATTCCCAGGCTCGGAATCCCAAACGAACATCAATAACACCAAAGTGTACTCCAAACCAAATTATGAAACTCTAAAACCTTTAAGACGCAAACTTTCGACAATAAGCGTCGAAACGCTCCCGGTTCACCCGAAACTCAATCCGAACATACGCCCAAATCTAAAGACAAACCTATTGAAATCTTCAAATCCTAGTTCCGAGGTCATTTGCTCAAAGTGTTGACTCAAGTCAAACTTGGCCACCTTAGGCCACCATTAAGGAACTGCTTGTTCCGAATCCAACCCGAATCCTTCCAAAACCAAACAAATCATACCCACAAGTCATAAAACAGTAAAAGCACATAGGAGATGTATTAAATAGGGAAATATGGATCAAGAAAGCTAAATGACCGGTCGAGTAGTTACACTAAACCTATTATGTATCCTGTTTGGCATCTTTGTTTCTCTCTTTTTCGGCGAGCATGGACTTTTAATTGCTTTTGCACTAGCGTCTAGTGAAGGAAAAATAAAAAATATAATAAAGACTAAGTTCAGGGCTTTTGCTTACGTCTATGATTACAATGTGCACTCTCTGTCCTTATTTTATAGTCTTCTGTTAATATATGTGTGTTGAGTGGAAACATCCTTAATACCCCAACTAACTGATTTAAAAAAATTGATGTTTTTTCGTGTATCTAAATTACTCTACCCATATGTTAATTTCTCGATGTACAAGATCTTATGTAAATTTGTACATATTATTCTTCTTGTTCTTCTTTTTTTGTGTGTTTGTTGAGGAAACATAGCAATGGTGGTGTTGATGGATGTTCAGGCTGAATTGATTTTACTTCTAATAGATTTTGAAGGGTGGAAAGTGGTCTATATGATATGTATATTTGTTTGATCAAAAAATGTAAACCTTTGATTAAACTGATTAATTTTATATAAAAAGGGATTAAACCTAGTTAATAATAATATCCCAGATTTATAACTAGTCAACTCAAATTAAATCGGATAGTGTTGGTAGAGGATTAAATGTTGTGTAAATTCAATGTTTCAAGATCTTTAATGATAGAAGAATTTCATGCAATAAATAATAATAAATGGCATTAACGTAAATAAGGAGTATGATTCACCCAATATTGAATGGGGTGGATGATTTCTCCTTCCGACAGTGATGAATGATAGGCAAAAGCTATAATATTGGAATTATTCTAAAATCTGATGGAAAAATGTGAAATAATATATAATCGAATCTTCTCAGAAAGGTAGTGTTTGTATTTTTTCTAGAGAGAATCCTCTTATCAAAAAGTGTTCTTATCAGAGAATGTTACATACCCTTTTTCTGCTCTCTTTTTCTATTTATATGGGACATACCCTAGTCAACCCTAAAAGTACAGACACCAAGAATATTCAATGGAATATTCAATGGAATATTCTCTTGAATATCCTATTATAAAAACTAGTTGTTAGCACTGCCCTTGATACGCGACCTCGATCGTTACTGACTGCTCAGCTACGAGCCCCGTTATCTACTAGTCGACCTCGACGATATCGCTCCATGATAAATTTCACTGAGGTAGATTTTGACCTATACAGTTAGTCCGTCCACTTATTGATGTCGACCCTGGGCGACCTTGATGAGCGGACTCTGTTAGTTAGGGTTGAGAAGTTTTATGCGAGCATGTCGAGTAGTAGCGCTTCGGATGGGATGGAAACGTGCCTTCCGTGAGCTGCAACCTTGGTTCACATCATTTTAGTGTAACGTCATGTCATCATGCGTCATTATTACATATTTTCCCGATACCCTGTATCGTTTCCCGCGCCTCTACCATTTCGATTCTTGAGCTGGGAAATGACGATTTGCTTCCTTGATATTGATGCCCTAACTCTTATAAATAGGGATACTCAACCCTTCGATTTACTCTTTGCATTCAAAAAATCGAATTTTCATATCTTCTTCTTCCTTCCTCAATCAGAATCTCTGTTTTCTTGACCTTACTTCATACTCCTGCCTTCACTGATTTTGGTGGCTCCTGCTACTCTTTACTCTTCTGCATTTACACCTCCTCTATTCATAAACCAAAAGGGTTAATGTGTCTTCCAGTTCTGGGGGGTACCTGACCTTGTTCCCTTGGCAGTGGGCATGCCTCCCCATGATGATGGTGATGCCATTGTTGAAGAAGATGAAAGCTTTCCTACAGTGGAGGAAATAATTCCCCGTAACGAGAAGGCTAGAACTGACTTCTCAAAGCTGCCCGAGGATGACCCTGAGGCCGGGGAGTCTGAGATGGACGCGGCTGCCCTTGCTATTTTTAGGGCGAAGTTCAAAATTCCCGTCCATATCGATCTGGTCTCGGCTGGACGCGATGTGGTGCAGATTCATCACCCTGGATATTATGTGTTCTACGCATATCCATTCTACGTGGGCTACTCTTTTCCCATTCTCCCATTGGCAGAGGAATTCTGCCGCTACTACGGCGTCTACCCAGCTCAACTTTCTCCTTAAGATACAAGCTCATCCTCATAGTGACAAAGTACGTTGAATTGGCTGGTCGTGGGATCTCTCTTAGACACATGATGCACCTCTTTGCACCGAGTTTCCATAGGGGTACGATGTTGCACATTCATCACTGTGGAGGCAAAATCTTGGTAGTGAAGATGGACGATAAAGCAAATCATCGATTCTGGGTTAATTACTTCTATGTCAAGACTGAGGACGTGGTGGCGAACGCAAATGGATTTCCTGAGGCGTGGAATTATGCCCGTGAGTATTTTTACTAAGTGCTTATTTTGCTCGTTCTGGTTGTAGTCTAACTGTTCTGTTTTTTTCTCGTTCAGCCGAGACTGAGCCCCATCCTTTGGTAACAGATATTCACGATTGGGTTAGCCAGGTCTTGCCTCACACTGTGGGGATTCGTGGGTGGCCGTCCTTTTTCAAGAAGTTTGGGCCCAAGCTTTCAGCGACTGGTGAGTTTGTCCATTCGTACTCATATATATAGTGACTTTTTACATACTCCGTTCTGACCTTGTGGTCGCATGTTCGTCATGACTTTAAAAGTTGACGTTCTAATCTCTTTTGCAGGCTGAGGGTCTTCGAGGAGGAAGAAAGCTCCTGCTCTGGCATTCCGTAAGAGGAAGGCCATTTCTGTTCCTGCTGCTGCAGTGAGATCTGCTCGGTCATCGACTATTGCGGCGGGTGTTTCCACTTCCCCTCTGTGTCATCTAATTGACGGGGACGATGAGGAAGGATCGTCGTCGAATGACTATAATCTGCTTCCACACAATAGGCGATCTATCGGTATCGGCGATGGAGGTGTCCGCGTGGGGAGTTCAGTGATGGAGGGCTTTGTCATCAGAGAAACGGCAACCATAGATCTCAGAGATGATGTCGAGCTGTTATCCACGATTCCGCCATCGTCGGGGGGCGAGGGATGTACGTTGCTCCCTTAGGTCGAAACGGGTTTTGAAGGGTCGGTGGCGCGAGTCCCTAACACCTTACAAGGGGGTGATACATCAACCTCGTTACCAGCCGAGAATCCTTCCTCTCGAGTTGATACCAAGGGAAAAAGTGTAGCCGAAGAGGATTATGAGACGGGCTCCGATATGGACGTCGAGGAAGTTAGGATGATGGGCGAAGGACTCACCCGGCTTGAGGTGAGGTTGGAGGGGAGCACGCGGACTATTACGATCCCTCTGGACCGGGATCTATTAGTTGACATGGAGGACGTGGTCCCTTCTCTTGGTCCACTCTGTTCCGATGTGGAGGGTAAGACCCTTGAGAAGCTAAAGGATTCCATTTTATCGAAGAGCATATCTGGCCTTGCTCTTAGGGTAAGTTTGGTATTTTGTTTCCATATTCATTTTTCATGTCGACTCTGACTTTGTTCTTATCGTAAGATGGAGGTGTAAGGCCATCTTCAAAAAGATGGAGCGGAAATATCGCGAATATCGTGACAAGCACTGTGAGCTCTACCTGTGACTTGGTGGCAGTAGCAACTTTAGGGCCTTTCGAAACGAGCTAAATGAGAAGGATGACGAATTGGTGAAGGTCATCAGAAAATGTAGTGAGCTCGAGGGGGCGTTAAAGGACAAAGAGGAGGAGCTCGAGGTTAGTAGGGGGGTCGAGGCCCAATGCACCGACCTTCAGGACCAAGTTATCTCGTTGCGTGCCGAGCTAGAGGAGTTTCAACTTCAAGAGGCCGTTTTGAATGGCGAGGTCGCCGAAAAGGTAGCGGGTTTGGAGAAGGCGGAGTTGGCCCAGTTATCAGCTGCGCGTAAAGCGGTAGCTTTAAAGGACACGATCTGTGTTATCCGTTCTGAATGGGATTGCGCCATGGAGACGGCTAGGCTCATAGAGGATCGGCTTGATGAGCGGATAGGGGATAGGGCTCGAGGCCGAAAAGGCACAGTTACTGACACAACCGTCCTCTTCTGCTTTTCCTGATGTTCCTCGGGTTCTATATGAATAATTGATTCATGCTGAGGCCCGGCTGGATATATTCAGGGATCTAATGGGGACGGGGGTTGTTTCGAAAGCCGACTTAGAGAACGCACATGCTAAGGCACGTGAAGCTCGGTTTGCTTTTGGCGATGACCCTGCTACACAACAAGCTGGTGATGATGAGGAAGACGTGGAAGGGATTGAGCAGGATGCCTGGTACGAAGATGAGTATCCCGACGGCGACGGTAATGGTCGAGAGACGGGTGGAGATGGTGTTGCTGAGATAGGTAGCGCGTAGTTTCTTTTCTTTCTTTTGCTTGTAACTCCTGTACATACTTTTGCTGGCATCTGCTTTAGCCATTGTAAGGAATATATTTGAAGTATGAAATGTCGTTTTCGTTGTTTCGTATATAAATCTTTTCTTTCTGTTCGGGCTTGCACGCTTCTTTCTTTTGTTTTGTCGTTTGGTCGCTTCAATCATAAAAATTTGGTTTTGGTCATGGCCAGGGATTAGTAGGTGTTAATTCGAACGAGGTCGAATGTAACCTGTATTGAGTTGGTTCGAGCGAGGTCGAATGTGAGTTAATTCGAGCGAGGTCGAATGTTAGTTAATTCGAACAAGGTCGAATGTTGGTTAATAAGAACGATGTCGAATGTTAGCCAATTCGAACGAGGTTGAATGTTAGTTAATTCAAATGAGGTCAAATGAGAGTTAATTCGAATAAGGTCGAATGTGAGTTAATTCAAACAAGGTCGAATGTAAAATGTATTGAGTTGGTTCGAGCGAGGTCGAATGTTGGTTAATTCGAACAAGGTAGGATGTTAGTCAATTCGAACGAGGTCGAATGTTAGTTAATTCGAATGAGGTCGAATGAGAGTTAATTTGAATGAGGTCGTATGTGAGTTAATTCTAATGAGGTCAAATGTTATTTACTTAATTGTGGTCGGGGGCTGAGTAGATATTGAGGCAATGTTGTTCTGGCAAAAACATGGGCGAACTTCATACATTTAAATTTTGCTCATATACTTAGAGAAATTTACATGTTTTTCGGGCTGGCATTCCAGTCCCAGTCTATCTAGTCCCTTCATTGGGTGACTTGGAGACGTGTTGAGAGGTTGGGCAATGAACTGACCGTCCGGTGTCTCTTTCCGTTCTTATTTCGACTTGAAGTGTCATCCTTGTCGCCTCGTTAAAAACCTCCTTGAGATAACTCCATTGGGACAAAACTCAAGTGAGGGAAAAAGAGTACGACTTGGAGGACATAGTTTTTTAAAAGTTGAAGTACTTGAGGTGGGGACGTTCCAGTTGTTTGGTAGTAGTTTTTCTTCCATTGTTTCTAGTTGAAATGACCCTTTATTTGCTGCTGCCGTGATTTTGTATGGGCCGTCCCAATTCGTCCCTAGTTTGCCTTCCCGCGGGTCTTTACTTGCTTGTGTTTTGGCCTTGAGAATGTAGTCCCTGACTTTGAGTGGTCTGATCTTGGCCTTTTTGTTATAATAGCGTTCTTCTTGCTGTTTTTGGGCGATCATCCTTATGTAGGAGATATCTCTTCATTCTTCGGCTTTGTCGAGCTCTTGCCTTCTGCTTTCATCATTCCTTGGCCCGCTCTCATGGGACTATCGCAAACTGGGCTCTCCGATTTTGACTGGTATTACCGCATCAGTCCCTAAGACTAAAGAGTAGGGTGTCTCTCATGTGCTCGTCTTTGGCATTATGCGATAGGCCCAAAGCACTTCTAGTAATAGCTCTGGCCATAATCCCTTGGCGTCCTCAAGCTTTTTCTTCATGATGTTCAGTATTGATTTATTGGAGGATTCCGCTTGCCCGTTGCCCGTGGGATGGTATGGTGTGGAGAGTATTCTTTTGATATGCCACTTCTCAAAAAATTCGGCGACCTTTTTTCCAGTAAATTGGGGTCCATTGTCGCAACTGATCTCTTTGGGGAGGCCGAAGCGGCACACAATGTTTTTCCATATGAAGGCGATCACTTCATGTTCGTGTATTTGGGCGAATGCTCCTGCTTCTACCCATTTAGAAAAATAGTCAGTTAAAACAAAAAGAAATAGTATGTTACCTCGCCCCGCAGGGATGGGGTCAACGATGTCCATTCCCCATTTGATGAAAGACCAAGGAAAGTGACCGAGTGGAGATGCTCGCCCGCTTGATAGATCATTGGGCTGTATTTTTGGCATTGCTCGCATTTTTTCATGAAGTTTGCGGCCTCTTTTTTCATGGTAGGCCAGTAGTAACCTGCCTGTATGAGGTATCTGACCAGAGCTCGATTGCCTGAGTGAGCTCCGCAGTGGCCTTCGTGGACTTCTTCTAGGATGCGCCGCATTTGATTCGGGCCTGAGCATTTCGCTAGGGGGCCACCATACGTCCTTTTATATAGGTCGTTGTGAAGGATTTTGTACCTGGACACTTGCATCCGGAGCTTCTTGGCTTCCTTTTTATCATCTGGGAGTACGTCGTCCTGCAAGTATGTAACAATACGGTTGCGCCAGTCCCAACTTAGATTTATAGTCCTTACCTCGATTTGATCTATCGATGAGTGGAGGAGGGTGACCACGTTTCCTTCTCCGGTTATGCTTTTAGTTGTTGCCGTTAATTTGGCGAGGCCGTCTGCTTCGATGTTTTGTGCTTGAGGGATTTGGTCAAGCTAGCATTCGTCGAACTCGGGTAGTAGTTTGCAGATCTCAGCCTGGTATTTTTGTAACCTTTGCTCTTTGATCTGGAAAGTCCCTGTGACTTTGTTGATGACGAGTTGAGAGTTGCAGCGTAGGATGACCCGCCTCGCCCCGTACTTGAGTGCTAGCCTTAACCCTGCAATCATGGCCTCATACTCGGCCTCGTTGTTAGTCATGTCCGGGCACCTTATGGACTGGTGAACCACTTCACATGTTGGGACTTCGAGCACAAGTCCCAGTCCGGCCCCCGACGCATTGGAAGCACCGTCGGTGTACAAACTCCATAGATCTTGTGTTCGTGGAGAAGCGTGGGCGGCTTCTTTTTTGACTTCGGGCATTATTTCTGCACTGAAGTCGGCGACGATGTCGGCAAGGACTTGTGATTTTATCATTGTCCGCGGTTGATATGTGATATCATGCTCACTTAATTCTATGGCCCACTTGGCTAACCTTCCCGATAGCTCGGGCTTATGCAAAATACTTCGCAAGGGGAAGGTTGTGACTACCGAGATGGGGTGGCACTGAAAATAGGGTCTAAGCTTTCGTGAAGCTACGAAGGCCAGGACCAATTTTTCGAAGTAGGGATACCTCATCTCGGTGTCAATTAAGGTTTTGCTAATGTAATAGATGGGAGATTGCATACCTTTATCTTTTCGGACCAGGACTGCACTCACCGCTACTTCAGATACGACGAGGTAGACGAGAAGGCGTTTCCCCGGTTCTGCTTTGGAAAGCAACGACAGTGACGACAGATAAGCCTTTAATTCTTTCAGGGCTTGAACGCACTCGGAAGTCCACTAGAGGCCGTTGTCTTTCTTGAGTATACCGAAAATCTTATGGCATCTGTCAGATGATCGCGAGATGAATCTCGACAGGGTGGCGATACGGCCGGCCAGCCTCTAAACCTATTTTTTGCTGGTTAAGTGCTATGGTATTCCTTCTATGGCTTTGATTTGGTCGGGGTTGACCTCGATACCTCTTTGCGATACTAGGAAGCCCAAGAATTTTCCTGAGGTAATGCTGAATGCACACTATTCAGGATTTAGCTTCATTCTGTACAGCCTGAGTATATCGAAGGCTTTTTTCAGGTGGTTGATGTGATCTTCTTTCCTTTTGGACTTGACCAACATATCGTCTATGTAGACTTCCATGGTCTTGCCGAGTTGGTTTTTGAACATTTTGGTCACCAACCTTTGGTATGTCGACCCCGCATTTTTCAGTCTAAAGGGCATCACCCTGTAGCAGTATGTCCTTGGTGGGTGATGAAAGTGGTCTTCTTCTCGTCCTCCTCTTCCATGAGGATCTAATTGTAGCCCTAGTAGGCATCTAAGAAACTCAGCAGTTCATGCCCGGCCATTGCGTCAATGAGCTGGTCGATATGAGGTAGCGAGAATGAATCTTTGGGGCATGCTTTGTTTAAATCTGTAAAATCTACGCACATCCGCCATTTTCCTTTCTTCTTTTTCACCATGACCACATTGGCGACCCATTGGGGGTATTTTGATTCCCTGATGGAGCCATTTTCTAGCAATTTTTCGAACTTCTCGCGGACTACATCGCTTATTATAGAATTGAACTTTCGCCTAACCTGCCTTACCGGGGATAGAACAGGCCGACGTTCAACTTGTGTGTGGCGACCTCCTTCGGGATACCTGGCATGTCTGCATGGGAAAAAGCAAACAAGTATGCGTTAGCAGTTAAGAATTGACGAAATTTACCTGGTTCTTGAATCTTGCAACCAACGTAGGCTCTCTTGCTATGGTCGTTATCATCAAGTTGGACGGGGTCAAGGTCTTCTTCGGTTGATCCCGTGGCATTTATTATTTTCGGATCTCTGATGACGTCCGTTTTTTCGTCACAGCTCGACCTCGACCCTGTTAATTGCTATGCATCTTCTGTTTTGCCCTTCATTTATTGGGTATATGTACAATCCTGGGCGATGCGAGATGTAGCATTCTCGAGATGTGCGTTGTTCTCTTCGTATGCTGAATACTCCCCATGGGGTTGGAAATTTGATAACTTGGTACAAGTTGAAGGGGATAGCCCTCATGGCGTGTATCCAAGGTCGACCTATTATGGCATTGTACGCCGTATCCTGGTCCATAATGTGGAATGTCGTTTCCAGAGTGATGCCGTCAGCCAGGACAGGGAGTGTGATTTCCCCGGACGTTCGTTCAACTGCACTGTTAAAACTCGTTAGCGTGATGTAGCGTGGCACTATCTTATCCTCTAGTTTCATTTTTGCAAGTACTCAAGGGTGGACAATGCATGCGCCGCTCCCATCGTCCACCATAATGCGTCTTACATCTGTATCTAATATTCTTAAAGTGATAACAAAGGCATCATAGTGAGGGAAAACCAAACCGTAGGTATCTGACTTATCGAAGATGATACTTTCTTTGAGTTCTTCATATCGTTCATGAGTGATTGACCGTTTAAGCTTGTGGGTTGTGGTGAATTTATGCTATTGATCGAAACGTCGTCGCCTTCCCCGATGATCATTTGAATGGTGCGAGTCGGTGAGGGTGGTTTCGGCGGTCCCTGGTGTTGTTCACGTCCTCGGGCAAAATTGGTCCTCCCTCGGTTGCTCAACAATTCTTTGAGGTGTCTTTGATGAAGCATGTTCATGACCACCTGCCTTAGGGCGATGCAGTCCTCAGTTTTGTGACCACGCTCTTGGTGGAACTCGTAGAGGGTGTTTGACTTTCTAGTGCTTGGATCCAACCTCATCTTTTGTGGCCACTTTACTTTTGGTCCGAGCTTCTCCAATGCGTAGACTATTTCTGAGGGTGACACACAAAAATTGTGAGCGGATAGTAAAGGGGGCATACCTCTCTCATTCCGGTGAGTCCCTGTCCTTGGCCTAGATGGGCCCTCTTCGTGGCGGGAGGGGGGCATGATGGCGCTTCTTACATATGGCTGATGCCTTTCTCGATTGGATCGTGGAGCTGCAATATCTCTCCTGGCATCATTTCTTCGATCCTTCCTGGTTTCGGCTTGGATCGTGGTCAATCGATGGGTTGGACCATTCATGTCGTCTTCGTCTGCACGGACCTCGACACAGTAGGCGTTGTGTATTTCATCCCAAGTAGTTGGAGGATATTTCATAAGCTGACTTAATAATTTTTTGGTCGCCCTTGAGCCATTCCTGTTTAGCCTATTCTAGAAAGCTGCTATAGCTATTCCTTCCGATACATTTGGTAAGGTCATCCTTACTCTGTTGAATCGAGCAAGGAAGTCCCTCAATCCCTCTCCGGGTGATTGTTTGATGGCAAATATACTGTTCACTCTTGCCTTTGCCTTTTTATCCCCAACATGGGCCGTTACGAACTTGTCAGCCATCTCTTCGAATATTTCAATGGAGCGCGCGGGCAGCTGTGAATACCAAGTTAATGCTCCTCCGGTAAGGGTCTCGCCGAACTTTTTCAACAAGATGGAGGAGACTTGTTCTTTGGCGAGATCATTGCCCTTTACCGCAGTGACATAGTGAGTCACATGATCTTCGGGGTCGGTCGTACCATCATATATTTTCAGATAAGGCGGCATCTTGAAGGTCTTGGGTATGGCATGTGGGGCGGCTTCATCACTGTAGGGTTGCTCAACGAACCGACCAGTGTCTCTTTTTGGCAAGAGTTTTGGGGCACCCGGTATTTTGTCGACTCTTTCTTGGTGCTCTCTCATTTGATCCCAAAGCATTTTGTTTTCATTTTCCATTTCTTCCATTTTTCTCAGAATGGCAATGAGGGTGTCGTTACCTACATTATTAATATCATGAGTGATACCCGTTACAGGAGGGGGAGGGCTGTGCTGCTCGGCCTTTGCTGGTGTAATGCAAGCCCTTGCATTTGTCAGCCAAGCCTCAAGTAGTTTCTTCACCGCTGGTGGCGCCTCTTCTGCTGTGGACGTGGAAGCTCATTTACCATGGGATGTTGTGATACTGCCGCGAGGGAGGGGCGACCCACTTCACCAGGGGGAAGGCGTTAGGCGTTAATTCTTCTTCTTCTATTTCAGAGACTTCATTGATGGTGTTTAAGAGGCTGGTAGTGAGATTGGCCACTGCCTTCATTCTTTCTTCTTCATTACCTGCCTTGTTAGATCCGTGTGTACAAGGAAGTAGGAGCTTTGTGTTTATTGTTTTTGAACTGTGCCAGTTATAGATCTAGAAGAAACTAAAAACTTAATTAAGTATCCCCATAGACGGCGCTAAATTATTTGACCAAAAAATATAAACCTTTGATTAAACTGATTAATTTTATATAAAAATAGATTAAACTTAGTTAATAATAATATTCCCAAATTTATAACTAGTCAACTCAAATAAAATCGGATAGTGTTGGCGGAGGATTAAATGTTGTGTACATTCAATGTTTCAAAATCTTTAATGATAGAAGAATAAATAATAATAAATGGCATTAACGTAAATAAGGAGAATGATTCACCCAATATTGAATGGGGTGGATGATTCCTCCTTCCGACAGTGATGAGTGATAGGCAAAAGCTATAATATTGGAATTATTCTATCGAATCTGATGGAAAAGTGTGGAATAATATATAATCGAATCTTCTCAGAAAGATGGTGTTTTTATCTTTTCTAGAGAGAAAATCCTCTTATCAAAAAGTATTCTTATCAGAGAATGTTACATACCCTTTTTCCCCTATCTCTTTTTCTATTTATATGGGACATACCCTAGTCAACCCTAAAAGTACAGACACCAAGAATATTCAATGGAATATTCTCTTGAATATCTTATTACAAAAACTAGCCGTTAGCACTGCCCTTGATACTCGACCTCGGCCATTATTGACTGCTCGGCTACGAGCCCCGTTATCTACTAGTCGACCTTGACAATATCGCTTTCCACGATATCGCTCCATGCTAAATCCCACTGAGGCAGATTTTGACCTATACAATATTCTATGTATATCTGTCTATAATCATGTGTGTGTGTGTGTGTGTGTGTGTGTATATATATATATATATATATATATATATATATATAATATGCTTTGTATATCCATATATAATCATGTACATCTGTATAATATTAACAATTATACAGGATTATACATAATTATACGTAGTTGTACAATATGTACAACGAAAGAGAAAGGTTTGACTGTATATACTATGTATAAAAGTATATACTCAACGTATACCCACCATATATTAATAATTCTTCGATTGTACACTAATCTCAAAAAGGATGGGCTTTTTTTATTATATAGATTGTTTAACTATGTATATTTGTACATATGTGATTGTATATCTATGTATATCCACTACATAGTAACAATAAATATCCTTTAAGAAAATAATTTAAAAAATAGCTTATAAAATATGTACAAATTATAAATACTAATATAAAAACAGATATACCTCATAAGTTATACGATCTACTTGGGGAAAATTCTAACATTAGTTTGCTTGTGTGTCTATTAACAAGTTTATTTTTTTTGTTGGAAAGTATTTTCCAAATAAAGATGAAAAGGATTAAGGTTGGAAGAAGGAGAGACAAACGTGTCGAAAGGTCGGGGCTACAGAAGGTGTAAATTAGAACGGGGCTACATGCATTGTAAACTGGTAATTTGGGATGCATATCTGAAAAATTATCTCAAAAATATATCCTAGTCCCATTTCATGACTAATGGGTCATGGCCCAAGATAGCCCCTATATTCTAGAAGAATTAACCCATTTCATCACTAATGGGTCAGAATCTTATGGTGATCTGTTAAGAATTATGAATAATTTGTTTCAAAGTTACGACACAATCTATGCTAAAGTCCAGACAATCTGCCGGGACATAAAAATAACACGGGCTAACCAGTTTTCGGATTGGTAATTCAAAAATAACCAGCATTTGCAAAGTCATTGAAAAATAGCCACTATTTTGGTGCAACACGGACCGGTCCAGCATAATATACTGGAGATTGTTGCACCTGTGTATGAACTTCCAGCATATTATGCTGGAACTCCAACAAGCGGAAAGTCCAGCATAATATACTGGAGATTGGAGCACATGTGTATGAACTTTCAACATATTATGTTGGACCGGTATATTATACTGGAACTCCAGTATATTATGCTGGAGTTATACTGGAACTCCAATATATTATGCTAGAATTATACTGGAACTTCAGTATAATATACTGGAGTTCCAGTATAATATACTGGAGTTCCATTATATTATGCTGGAATATTTTCCGAATTTTGAATAGTGTTTTCGTTCAAATTTATCTTTACATGAAAAGTGACTAAATTTTGATTACTTTTAAAACTGTGGCTATTTTTTTAATTACCACTTGTAAATCTGACTATTGTTTAATTTCTCCCGCCGGGACTAATGGCAAGCCCATCAATCAAAAACTATTGGTGATCTACGAGAACAATTTTGTATTAATTTTCTGGTGATTACCATGACTTGTGGCAAGCCCATCTATCAAAAACTCCTAGTGATCCACTAGGATAATTTTTATTAAACTCACGGCGATCATGATCAGGAGCATATTTACGAAACTCTCCCCTTTTGAAGAGAAACTAATCATTTGTTTCGAAACAAAGAAAAAAAAAGAGTTTTCTTTACTTTCTTTAGGGTGACTTGCACAAATCTCATGTTTTAATGTTACTGTATAAACTTTGATGTCATTTAAAAAGGTTTTGCAAAAATAACTTGGGCGCCTGAACTTGGCAGCAAAATCTGACATATCGTTAGGATTTTTAATTGATGGGTGAAATTTGCCTTGTCGCAAATCTTGATGAACAGTCAGGATTTGGCCACAAATCTTCATAGATCGTCAAAATTTGTCATCTAATGCTCGCGAATCGTTAGAATTTGACCAATAATCTTAACAACTAGTCATAACTTGTTGAGTACTTCCAAAGCAATTTTAAATCAACTCTAAATTTGATATTCATAATACTAATCCCAATCATTATCAATAGTTGGATTCAACCCAAACCTTCAAAAATTAATGTACACATTTTGTCTCTTTTCAACAAGTTATTTCATGTTCTTCAACTGTTGTTCAACTAAACCAATTCAAATTATTAGGAATAGAAAATATAAGGTCAATGGAGCTTATCCGCTCAATTCCAACCACAAATAAAATAATGAGTCTTTATTTTCTACAACACATATCTCATTTTCTTTAATTTTAGTTATGTGCTCATAATTTTTGCAAAAAAAAAAAAAGACGAGGAAGAAGGAGAAGAAGGGTGAAGAAAGATGAGAAAAAGGAGGACTTTCAGGAGGAGAAGTTTTAGCGGATATTTATATTTGGATGGTTGTTATGTTAACGGCTTGTATGGATGGTTGTTACTCGTTGTATTCTATCGTATTGTTATTTTAAATACAATATTTGTTTTGATTGTTACTTAAATTTTATTGTATCGTATCGTTAAATCCGTCGTTACGTAACGACAACAAATTCCACTTTGTGGAACGACCGATTTGGTGTGATCGCATTATTATCTTATTCTTTTCTCTCATCTTGCCCTTTTTATTATTAAATAGTTTTAAATTATCCTTTACCCTACCTTTTTATATAGTAATATTACCTCGTACCTTATTTTGTTTCTTATAATATTGCAAGTTTATCCTTCATATTGTTGGTGCATGACGTCATGAAACGACATTGTTTACCCGTAAAACGGTACAGTTGAATTTGTTCGTGATTTCTAGACAAGTGAATTAACAACAATGATGAGATCAAAAGCGAGAGAATAAACTTGTATTAAAATACTGTATAGAATATAGTATAAGTTAGCCAGAAAATTCTTCCCCTTACAATGATAACTGGGCTCCCTATTTATAGCTATGACTAGGAAAGGAAGTCCTAGGATCATGCCCTTTTTTAATGTCAATTATGAGGGTCATTGATGAAGATGTAACGTTAGACATAAATGCCAAATTTCTTGTAACGGGCCATCATCATTAATGCTGCAAAATATTCCGCATTAAATGTTACCGAGCGCAAAGCATTTAATACTCATTTTATGATCGTTATTCCTTCTGGTGACAAGCGAAATAGATATGTTCAATGGTCATCTCCATCTTGTGTTCTACGTGTCTTTCCTTTAAGCGGCCACATGTCATGTCATATTTTTTCCTATACAGATAGTCCTCTTGCTTTCCGGTAACATAACTTTATGTTACCGGAAAGTTGGTAGAAATACTCTTTTGGCAGGAATTACTATAATTCCTTTTGAATGCCACTGATGGCTGATTAGACGCCTGTCTCTCCGCATTTAATGCCCTGAACACGTGTCCTCCCATGATTTAGCACGCCTTTTGCCGATTATCGAGGTAATCATGGCCATGAATTTAGCCGCCAAAATTTTAGTTATACGCATCCTCCTCCTCTTATATACTTCATAAGTTCTCAAACTCCTAACTTGCATCTTATTCCCAACTTTTCTCTAATCTTCTATGAACCAGAAATTTTTCTTTCTTCTATTCCAATGGCTTCCTCTTCAAAACGTGCTAGTTCTTCAAAGGGAAAGAACAAAACCGAGGATTCAGTTCCTCTAATAGTGTGTTTCATCATCCCAAGAAGGCTTAGTATTGCGAAGGATCTTGAAGAGAAATTTCCTACTGCTAACCCTCGTACATGGGCCGTTAGTAGATACCCTTCTTCTATTCGCCTTTTCAGTATTCCTGTTGTGAAGGAGGACTGCCGCTGCTCTGAATTAAATATTATTGCTCCTGATTTATCGGAGAGATTGACCCTTCCCAAGGAAGGCTTTACATATTTCCTTATGTATCCCTTTACTTTAGGTGCGTTTTCTTTGAGCGGAGAGCTTGATTCCGTAATTGCAGAGTTTTGCCTTCGCTACCAAGTGTGCTTGGCACAGGTAAGTCTTTCAGTGTAGAGGACGATCGCCGGCCTTCGGCGTCTGTGCCAAGAAACTGGAGAGGAGCTAACCCTAGATCATATGATGAATCACTATTCCCCCAAAATCTTTTGCGGGGGAATGATAAACCTTTGCAAGCGTGGCCACCATGGTTTGCTGTCTAGCATGGACGACGACAACGACCGTGGGTAGATGGAAAAGTTTGTTGCAGTTGCCACCGGTGACATTATTCCAACAACGACATCATCCTTTCCGGTTGGTTAGAACTATTCTCATAAGTTCTCGTTAATACATCTTTTCTTATTAAATATTCTTTCATGCTTGTATTGATCCTTCAACCTTCGTTTGTTACAGCAACTCGATAGATCCCACCGGTGATAGAACGCTTGGACCGGTGGGTTCAGAAGATCTTGGATATCACAATGCCCGAAACTCGTTTGTGAAAAGAACTGTCCATTAAATACGGGTGGAAGGCCAAAAATTATGGTAATTTTAATTTACCTCGTTTTCACATTTTGAAGAACTTGGTTGAACCCTTCTGACTTGCTCACAAAATTAGGTCTACCTGCGGGCTCAGTTGATGTCCCCGAGGAGGATGTTTTTGCTGACCCTGCTGATGCGGTGAGGCTGCTTCAGGAGGCACTTACTTGAACAGGCGTCTCCGGGCCTGCTTTGGGCGCAAGCATTTCTTTACGGAGTCCCCAGCCAGAGAACAAGCAACCAAGAAGGAGACGTTCCTCTGCGGAAAAGAATAAGAGGCCAAAGGTTGATGCCCTTGAATCATCTCCGGTGGCGATAGTGACTGGTCCTCTTTCGGGCCGGTCATAGACACTGTGATGATCGACGATGATGAAGAAGCTAGTGATGAGGGAGCTTCTTTACATAGAAGTATACGATCCTCATCATCTCAACACGATGCTCAGCCTGTTGAGACAATTGCAATATCTGAAGATGACGTCTCAGCACTCTAGGGAGAACTTGATTTGGTAGATAATGCCAATTCTCGTTCTCGGGCCCCAATTGTTGTAATCGGTACTGCGAGGTTGAGTACCGGGTCCATGCTATCTTTGGTTAGCGAGCATGAAATAACCAGCATTGCATTTGATGCAGCTGCTTCTCACTCTTCCACTCCATTAGCTTCATGTCCACCTTCACCATCACCAACGACAGCTACATCATTCCCATCTTCATTTACTTTTCCAACAGTGGTTTCTACATCATCTCCATTTGCCGCGCCTGACCATAAAGAAGGTGCCCCTCCTCCACAGTCCCCAGTTCATGGGAATTTGGGAGAAAATTATGCTGCCCCTTCTGAAGATCCACAAAGGAGGAGGAGTGTTACCCTTTCGGTCTCCACCGGGTGTAACTTGCTTTCGAGGCCATTGGAGCTTGCTAACTATCTGAAGCCTTTGGCTTCAGAAAATGACTGGGAGAAGATTGATACATTCTTGGGAGAATGTTTGTTGAACAATGCTATGCATAACACTGCAGCGGTACGTTCCTTTCTTCTTCTGTTATTTCTTCTACTTTTGAACAAATATACTCTAAGTTTTACCTCTTCTTGTTTTGTAGGCCAATTTTCTCGCTTTTGAGGGCCTTCAAAGGCTGATTCATGAGAAGGAAGAACTTACTTCTGAACGGGATCAGATTTTGGCGGAACGGGACCAGACTGTTCTCCACCTCTCGAAACTGGAAACCAAGGCTGCTGAGGTCGTTGTTTTAGAAGCTCATTTCCAGCAAAGTGAGCAAGAAGTGATAACTCTCAGCCAAGAAGTTGGCCCGCTGAGGGTTAGACTTGATGAATCCAAGGCTAAATGGGCTGAAGACCAGGATGCCATTCTTGTTGCGGCCGACCGCGAGGCTGCCTCCCCTGAAAGAGTGATTAATTTGGAAGCAACATTAAACTCCAAAAGCGAAGAGTTTGTTGTTGTGTGGCAAAACATGCCCAGTTGGAAAAGAAGTACATGAAAATTATCGAGCATAACAGGCTCTATAGTTCAACTATCCGTGAGCTCGATGTCAGTCTCAAATCTGCTAGGTCCGCCCGGGAAAACCTTTCCGCCGAAATTACTTAACTCAAAGAAGAACTCAAGCACCGAGCTACTTCCCTCATTGTTGAAAAAACTCATTCCATGTATAGCATGAGAAGAAAAACCTTGGGAGTGGCCGAGACTGGTATCATTAACATTGATGCCAAAATTTCTAAGGCCCAAGAGCTTGAGTTGGCTACAAAAAGTGGACTCCCAAAGCAGTCTGACATTTCAGATTCTTCTGATTCCGGTTCTGAGTTTTCGGTAACTAAAGAGGGATCGGAAGGTGATGAAGCTGAAGACCAAGCTGGGGAAAACGTTGATCCATCGGTGAAACCAATTCCCGGGGACGCGGATACTTTTCTTCCTGATTCCTGAGACGTTGCAACTTAGCTTTTTTTTCTATTTTGTACCTTTATCATTCTGACGCGCCCTTGTAAATAAAAACATATTTTTTTGCTCAAGCATCTTTTGAGTCTTATTTTCGTTTTGAATATTCATGCAAGTCTTTAACTTTCATACTTGCTTAAGTATTCTGCGCATGTTGTTCTGTTCGCACTTTATTATGTGTAATCTCGGATGCTTTTTCTTCGAACCATTTTGGTTCTGAGAATTATCCCTTTTACATGAGGGTTTCAATAAGTATTTGTGCAAGTTTGCTTTTGCGCCTTTTTCGTATGCAACTTCGGGTGTATTTTTTCCCGATGGTATTATGGATTCCGAGCATTGATCCTTCCGGAACCAACCCTTTAATGTGAGGGTTTTTATAAGAGAGAGCCCTCTTATGTTTGCGGTCTTCTTGAAGAGGACGTCCCTTGTTCATTACAACACAAACATTGGAAGTATTTGTTTAACTTTCAAATGGTAAAATTAACTCATCGTTCAGACAAGAAACAAGCTAAAAATAAAAGGATTTTATTTCATTTAATTCCTTCTATTTTCAAAAGTACATAAGCATTTTGCTATGCAGAAAAGAGATTTCCATGACTTGTGGCTATAAAGAAATTGCCATGACTTGTGGCTATCTTGTACAACTTGTTTCTATGGGGCTGACTGCGCAGTCTCTAGTCCCGATGATGTATTATGTTCCGGATTTTTGTTCCCCGGTTGACGTGGCATTCAATGTTGCCTGGCATTCAGTATTGCCGTAACCCCATACTACTCCCCCTGGTGTTCGAATGTGAAGAATGCGAATTAGAATACTGGAAGTCTTGTATCTTTGAAGATCCCACCAATGAATCTCTAGGTAATCTTTCACTCGGCAACATATCTTGTTTCCCATTAGGAACCCATGCTATCGAGCGAAAGAATACCTAACAGTCCTCTAGTGGTTTGTGCTCGGATACGATCAGGTAACCCCTATTTGGTAGCAAACTTAACTTCTCGGTGGGAATTTGCTATCGAAGCAAAGATTATCTAATCGTCCCCGAGTGGAAACTTGTTTGTTCGCCTTGTTATCAAAGGTCTTATCAATGTTATCTTCGTAGTATGTTTTTCGCTGTTGCCTCACTAAAATCCTTGCCAGAAAAACCTAGTTGGGACAAAAACTGAATGAAGGAAAAAAGAGTGCAGCACATACTTTCTGTTTGACTGTTGTTCATTAGTAGTAATATCTTTTGAGGTGAGCCACGTTCCAGTTGTTGGGCAACTTGTCTCCATTTTGGTTCTCCAACTCATATAATCCTTTCCCAATGATAGTTGAAACCCGGTAAGGGTCTTCCCATGTTGGGCCTAACTTTCCCGAGTTGAGTTCCCATGTGTTTTGAGTTACCTTCCTAAGGACCAATTCTCCTACTTTGAAATAACGGAGGTTGGCTCTTCAATCATAATATCGCTCCATTTTTTAGTTTTGAGCCGCCATTCTGACATGCGCCAAGTCTCTGCGTTCCTCGAGAAGCTCCAAGTTGATTAGCATTACTTCGTTGTTTGATCCTTCGTTCACCTCGAAATACCTTAAAATTGGTTCCCCCACTTCCACCGGTATCAAAGCTTCTACACCGTATACAAGGGAAAAAGGTGTCTCTTATGTGCTTGACTTGGCCGTTGTTCGGTAGGCCCATAGAACTCCCAGGTAATTCTTTGGGCCAACTTCCTTTTGCTGCTTCCAACCATTTCTTGAGGTTTTAAATAATCACTTTGTTTGTTGACTCCGCTTGACCATTTGCGCTCGGATGATAAGGTGAAGAGGTAATCCTCTTTATCTTTAAGTCTTCAAGGAACTTTGTAACTTTTGCACCAATAAATTGCGGCCCATTGTCGCATGCAATCTCTTTTGGTATTCCAAACCTGCAAATTATATTTTTCCACAGGAAGTCGACCACTTTGCGTTCTCCGATCTTCTCATAAGGATCTGTTTTCACCCATTTAGAAAAATAGTTAGTCAAAATTAAAAGAAACCTTACCTTTCCAGGAGCCGGTGGCAGTGGTCTGACGATGTCCATCTCCCTTTTCATGAATGGCCACAGGGACAGAACCGAATGCAAGGTTTCTACCGGTTGATGTACTAGTGGTGCGTAGCGTTGACACGTATCACATTTTCATACAAAATCTTTAGCATCTTTTTCCATACGTGGCCAGTAATACCTTGCCCGAACTAATTTCAGTACCAAAGAATCTGCACCTGAGTGGTTGTCGCATATCCCTTCGTGGACTTCTCTCATGACATAGTTAGCTTCTGATGCTCCTAAGCACCGGGCCAACGGGCCTTGAAAGGATTTTCTATACAATTGGCCTTTCTTGAAGCTATAACGTTCAGCTTTGGTGCGCAACGCTCTTGATACTTTGGGGTCTTCGGGCATCTTTCCATGCTCAAGATAATCGATTATTTCGTTTCTCCAGTCCTAAACAAAACTAGTCGAATTCACCTCATAGTAACTATCTGTGTACAAGGCTGAGTTCATCAGTTGTACTACCGTCCCTGATTCTTATCCTTGGATTTCTGTTGATGAGCCCAAATTTGCCAATGCATCTGCTTCCGCGTTATCTTCCCTCGGGATATGAGTTATTGACCACTCCCAGAATCGTGCCAATAGAGCCTGAACCTTTGCCACGTATTATTGTATACGTTCCTCTTTGGTGTCAAAAATTTTGTAGACCTGATTTACCACCAACTATTAATCACATTTGATTTCGATGACTTCGGAGTCAAACCCCTGGGCCAATTCAAGCCCTGCAATCAAAGCTTCATACTCTGCTTCATTATTAGTTAAAGGAATCATTATGATGGCTTGCCTTAAGGTTTCCCCCGAAGGCGTGATTAAGACTATTCTGAGCCCAAACCCTTTTACGTTTGAAGCTTCGTCCGTAAATAAGGTCCAAACCCGATGTCGATTCTGAAACCATTATTGCCTCCTTGGCTTCTAGAGGCAATAGTCCCAGAATGAAATCGGCCACGAAGTCAGCCAAGACTTGTGACTTAATTGCAATCCTCGGTTTATATTCTATATCGAACTCGCTCATTTTGACGGCCCATTTGGCCAATCTACCCGAGAGCTCAGGTTTATGGAGGATATTCCTTAGAGGAAAATTAGTCACCACAGCTATCGGGTGGCATTGAAAGTAGGGCCTTAGCTTCCGGGCGACGACTATGAGAGCTAAGGCCAGCTTTTCAAGATGTGGGTTGCGAGTTTCTGCTCCCGTTAAAATTCTACTAACATAATAAATGAGAGATTGCATACCTTCGTCCTCCCGGACTAAAACTGGACTTACTGCAACTTCTGAAACCGTGAGGTAGACTAGCAATGTTTCACCTTATTTTGGTTTTGAGAGCAACGGAGGGCTTGAAAAATATTTCTTCAACTCCTTCAAGGCTTGCTAATACTCCGGTGTCCACTCGAAATTATTTTTCTTTTTAAGTAGTGCGAAGAAGCGATGACATTTTTCCGATGAACGGGAAATGAACCTTCTCAAAACTACCAATCTCCATATGAGCCTATAGACTTCTTTTACGTTAGACAATCGATCTGGGATGTCCTCTATGGCCTTGATTTTGTTGGGATTTACCTCAATTTCCCTTTGTGAGACCAAGAATTCTAGAAACTTACCTGAACTGACCCCGAAAGCACATTTCTCAAGGTTAAGTTTCATATTGTGCTCCCTTAGGATGTCGAATGTTTCTTGCAAATTCTCTAAGTGGTCACCTGCACTCAAAGACTTAATGAGCATATCGTCTATATATCCTTCCATAGTCTTTCCTATTTATTTTTCGAACATCTTATTCACGAGTCGTTGATAAGTGGATCCGGCATTTTTTAGCCCAAAGGGCATCACATTGTAACAATATATACCGATTTGTTATAAGCAAAGTCTTTTCCTGATCTTCTGGGTTCATCTTGATTTGATTGTACCCAGAATAAGTATCGAGGAAACTCATTAGCTCGTGCCCGACCATAGCATCAATCAACTGATCAATATTTGACATTGGGAATGAATCTTTCGGGTACGCCTTATTAAGATCCTTATAATCTACGCACATGCAAAATTTATTATTTTTTTTAGGTACTACTACTACATTGGCTAGGCAGTCCGGATATCTTACCTCTCGGATTGAACCAATCTTAAGTAAACTAGTTACCTCTTCTTTGACGAATTTATTCCTTACTTCGGCAATAGGGCATTTCTTTTGACTTACCGGAGGTATGTTGGGATCCAAGCTTAACTTGTGTACGACTATCTCCGTTGGGATTCCTGGCATATCCTTGTGCGACCATGCAAAACAGTCGGCGTTAGTTTTAAGGAATTCAATAAAAACAGATCTATGTTCCGGGTGCATTCCTGTTCCCAAATTGAATTTCCTTTCTAGGAATTCTTCGAACAACTCAATCTGCTCTAGTTCCTCTGCCGTGGACTTTGTTGCGTCTGTCCCTTCCGGTACTTGAAAATACCTTGGTACCTAATATTATTCCGACTCCTCTGTCCCCGAGTTATCTTCCTCTGGTTCGGGGGTAGGTGCCGGTTCCAGTAATTGCTATGCCGCACGCTCCTTTCCTTTGCTACTGGAAACCAAAATCGCATTCATCTCCCTTGCTACCAGTTGATCACCCCTTATATGTTTGATCCTCTCGGGTGTCGGATATTTTAACAATTGGTGATATGTTGAAGGCACGACTTTCATCTCGTGCAGTCATGGTCTTCCCAAGATGATGTTATATGCCATGTCTCTATCTACCACTTCGAAGAGTGTTGTCTTCGTTACTCCCTCAACGTTCGTGAGCAACAAAATTTCTCCCCGGGTTGTCACGCTTGCGAGGTTGAATCCGACGAGGAGTTTCGTTGCCGGGATAATGCTTCCGGTGAGTTTACTCTTCATTGTATGATATTAGCTGAACTTTCTGGATCCACTAGAACACGTTTAATTTTAAATATAACACATTAAAAGAAATTGCCAGTGCGTCATTATGCGGCAGTAGTAATCCGTGTGCATTTTCGTCCGTGAATGTGACATCGTCTTCCCGAAGCCTCTTATTATGAGTTATCGACACTTTTGTCTTCTTTGCTACCGAAAAGGTGACCCCGTTAATTTCATTCCCTCCGAAGATCATGTTGATCGTTTGGCGTGGAGGTTCTTCTCATGCTTTCGAGGTTTACGCGTCATCCCTGTTCCGACCATAGTTATTTTTAGCTCGATCACTCAAGAATTCTCTAAGGGTGACCATTCTTTAACAGCGTTGCTAATTCTTCCCATAGGTGTCGGCAGTCCCTAGCCCAGTGACCATTAGTGCCATGGTATTCACACCATAAATTGGGATCCCTCTGGCCGTGATCGAATTTCATAGATCTTGGGAATCGTGCCTCTTTGATATTCTTCATGGCCGACACCACCTCTACGACACTGACATTGGAGTTATATTTTGATAACTTTGGGTAAGAAGAATCTCGCGACCCTGAGATTTCTCTATCCTGCAGCGATCTGTTGTTCCGGCCACGATCGGTCCTTCTATCAACGGTGAACCTGTCTGTTGACCGGAAGTTCCTTCCACGGCCTTCTGTCTGCTCGTAGGGCAAAAATCGCCCCCTCGAAGTCCGTCTATCTATGTCAATATATCTTTCATTTTTTATCTGTTCTTCTCCCGTCCTTTGGTCGACGATGGAAAGTCAATCTGATCGTCTTCGATCCTTATTTTTGACTCATACTGGTTGTGGACATCCGCCCAAGTCGTCGCTTGGAACTCGAGCAGACTTTTCTTCAACTTCTGAAAAGCGTACGAACTTCTCGGATTTAAACCTTTGGTGAATGCTTCAGTTGCCCATTCACCCGGGACTGCTAGTAGCAACACCCTTTCCTTCTGGAATCGGGTAATGAACTCTCGTAATTACTCAAATTCTCCCTGCGCGATCCTGAATATGTCGGCCTTTCGGGCATGTATCTTTCTGGCACCGGCATGAGCCTTGATGAAGGAATTCGCGAGCACCTCAAAGGAATCTATGGAATGCTAGGACAATAATGAATACCACGTTAAAGCTCCCCTTGTGAGAGTCTTACCAAATTTTTTCAGCAACACGGACTCAATTTCGTAAGGAGCCAAATCATTTCCTTTTACTGTTGTTGTGTAGGTGGTAATGTGCTCCTATGGAACTGAAGTTCCGTCATACTTCAGCACTTCAGGCATTTTGAACCGCTTTGGGATCAATTCCGGGGCTGCACTCGGCTTGAACAGTAACTGCATATACTTCTTCGAGTTTGGGCCCTTCAATACTGGTGGCGCGCCCGGGATTTGATCCATGCAGGCGTTTACTTCCTTCATAAACCACAAGAGTTCATCCTTGAATGGATCGTTCTCGTGATGGAGTCCGGATCTACTCCCCCAGCCCGGTCGGACCCAACTTCTCCCCTAGGAGTGTTATTATCAACTCTCTGTGTCGTCTGGTTCGCGGGGACATCAAGAGGAACTGGATCTCGTCTTTTTGCATTATTTTAGGTACCCGATAGTGCCTGCTTCAGTTCTGTCATAACCTAATCCTGCCGCGTGAGATGGCCTAAAATGATTGCATGTTGCTCTTGCAGGACCCTTATTGCATCCGCCACATACCCCTCATCAACATCATCGGGAGTTGTCTCCCGAACCTGTCGAGGGTACCGCCTGTCATGTTCCGGTGTGGCGTCGTTCCCCTCATTGCGAGTGCCATTGATTGAATCCTCGAAATGAGGATGTTCCCCTTGAATTTCAGGATTACGTGTGCCGTTAACAGCGTTATCTGCCATTTCTTTTGTTATTTTTGCTAAGACAAAATAATCAAACACGTTAGAAAAAAAGTCAAGGATCAATTTAACTGCACGACTATCTAGGCCCTACAGTGGGTGCCAAAATATTTACCCGTAAAATGGCACAGTTGAATTTGTTTATGGTTTCTAGACAAGTGAATTAATTTAATCCAAAAAATAATGAAATAACTGATGAAATATAAAATACTTAGCCTTAGAATATAGATGAAACAGTAGAGCTAATGAGTCCGGGAACAAGATTTCAGTGTACAACAATGATGAGATCAAAAGTGAGAGAATAAACTTAATATTAAAATATTGTATAGAATATAGTGTAAGTTAGCCAGAAAAATCGTCCCCTTACAATGATAACTGAGCTCCCTATTTATAGCTACGACTAGGAAAGGAAGTCCTAGGATCATTCCCTTCTTTAATTTCAATTATGAGGGCCATTGATGAAGATGTAACGTTAGACATAAATTTCAAATTCCTTATAACAGGCCATCATCATTAATGCTGCAAAATATTTCGTATTAAATGTTACCGGACGCAAAGCATTTAATACTCCTTTTATGATCGTTATTCCTTCCGGTGACAAGCGGAGCAACTATGTTTAGTGGCCATCTCTATCTTGTATTCCACGTGTCCTTCCTTTAAGCGGCCACGTGTCATGTCGTATTTTTTTCCATACAGACGACAAACAATACAATTTATCCAAATATTATATATATCAAAACGATACAGTACAATACAATACAATATAATATACGATATATTATGAAATGATACATAACAATCATCCAAATAAGCTATAAAGGACACTCGGTGAAAATTCTTGTGTTTTCTAATAATTTTTTTGGTGGGAACTCAAATTAATAGTCAACCTTAAATATCAAATGGTTAATAGCCTGTTTGGCCAAGCTGGAGAAATCAGCTTATTTTGAGAAGTATTTTTTTCAAAAGTGCTTTTGAAAAAAGTACTTTCGGACAGAAGCAGTTTATGTTTGGCTAATCACTCTGAAAAACACTTTTGAGCAATAATTTATGTTTGGCCAAACTTTTCATAAAGTGCTTTTAAGTATCAAATTACGAATAAGAACATGAATATATTTATTTAATAGTTAATATTATAAGTAAATAAATAATCTCAAACATTTGCTATT
Source organism: Nicotiana tomentosiformis (assembly GCF_000390325.3). NCBI lineage: Eukaryota > Viridiplantae > Streptophyta > Magnoliopsida > Solanales > Solanaceae > Nicotiana > Nicotiana tomentosiformis. Next base: position 38,935,560 of record NC_090823.1, read on the forward strand.
ACAGGCAATAATTAAATCTTTTTATTTTATTTAAATAAAATATAAAAATAAAATTTAAAAGTAGTTAATTCTTTTAATATAAGTTAAATATATTAAAAATCATTCAACAAATATAAAAGCATTCACCCCTAAAGTCACTATATATTAGAAAGTTATCCTAAAAATAATAAGAAATATGTATACATTAATATCCTAAGTATTAGGTTTAATGGTTATTTTGGTATATACTATATTTTATTAAGGGTATTTTTGGTAAGAAGAAAAATCAAAACTGTTTCTGTTTGTGCTTTTGTGAAGAAGCTATTTTTTTCTGCTTTTCAGAAACTGCTTCTGCTTCTTCCCAAAAGCACTTTTTCTCCCAAAAAAGTTTGGCCAAACACCTCAAGTTAGAAATAAAGTGCTTTTGAAAAAAAAAAACACTTCTAGCCTCTTGAGAAGCTTGGCCAAACAGGCTATAAATCAACAAAAAAAACCAAGGAAAGTCAAGAATTTCCCCTCCTTTCATTTAGCTCGCACGAAAGAGTGAAATAAAATAAAATAAAGTGAGGGATTTTGTTTTTCTTCCAAGTCCACAAATTGTTATTCCTTATTTCTTCCATTACTCTTCACTTAATCCAAGTAACAGAGTGAATATAATTTCTCTTCATTTTTCCTCTTTCTCCCCTCCCATTTTTCCTTCTTTTATTTTCCTTTCCCTAATTTCTTAACAACAAATTTTGTATGATAAGTTGACCGCCGGTATCGTTAATCCGTGGTCGGTCAAGTCATCTCTCTGTTGCTTCATTTACTTATTCCGTAATTTCTTTTGTGCATTATGCTTAACTAGTACTTCATCACTCTTCATAAGCTAAACTGTTTTAATTTAATCCTTATACAGTTGTGTATTGCAAGTGGCCAAGTGGATGAGCATTTTTTGGCTTGAATGTACGAAACTACTTTTTGAAAGTCACTTTACAGAGCAATATATTAAAATGTGTGGACTTTTATTTTGATTTTGTTACGGTGAGGTGTAATAATTATAGCACATAATATTATGCTTAAGTTATGTGGCGATGTTCTCTTTTGGAGGGACAAACGAATATTATGTTATGTCATAGTTTAACCGAGACTACCGAAAGACATCCGTAAAAATAGCATGAGCTAGCTAGTTTTCGGACTAATAATTAAAAAATAACCAGCATTTGCAAAGTTATTAAAAAATAACCACTATTTTGCTGCAACACGAAAAGTTCCAACATAATATACTGGAGATTGGAGCACCTGTATATGAACTTCCAGCATATTATGTTGGACCAGTATATTATGCTGGAAGTTCATATGTAAAAAATTCGAATTCCAGTATATTATGCTGGAATATTTTCCGGATTTTGAATAGTATTTTCGTTCAAATTTATCTTTACATAAAAAGTGGCTAAATTTCGATTACTTTTGAAATTGTGGCTATTTTTCAATTACTACTTATAAATCTGGCTATTTTTGAATTTCACAAAAGACAGTCCTTCAATCTTGGGCGATGTGCACAGATAGCCAGTAATAATACATATATTTACTTTTAAGCCACTGTTTTAAATGTATTTAGTCTTTAGCCACTACTTTAATAAACCTTTACCCGCCCGGACGAAAATACCCTTTTGCTATATAGGATTTCGCTAATACATACGTTCCTTATTCACGATCAGCAGCAGCTCAAACTTACGTGCAAACTTACGTGCAGAGAATTGTTGTGATCGTCCAAAATTGCAGAAGCTTCTCTTCCGATTTAAAACTTTTTGTCTAAGTTCAGAATTCAACTTTCTCGTCCAAAATTCACCATAAAATTACAGTAAGTTCTAACGTTTCAAATATCTCTATATGCTTTTATGTGTTTGTGTGGATTTTTATTTCGTTACTGAAGAATAAGATGCTAGGAATTTGATTTTTTTTCTTTTCTGTATTGATAACGTTAAGGACATCGCGTCCTTAACTCTGTGATTGTTCTGTAAATATTGAGGACATAATGTTAAGGATTTGGTGTCCTTAACATAACTGTTGTTCTAAAAAATATTAAGGATAAAGTGTCCTTTGTTTTATAACTTGTATTAATAAAGTTAAGGACACAATGTCCTTAACTTCATGAATGTTGTTCTAAATATTAAGGATATAGTATCCTGTATTTGCAAATTATATTAATAAAGTTAAGGACACGATATTCTTAACTTCATGATTGTTGTTCTAAATATTAAGGACACCATGTCCTTAACATTTTCACTGTACACATCAAAGTGAAGGATACCATGTACTTAACATTTTTACTGCACACATCAAAGTTAAGGATAACTTGTACTTAATATTTACACTGCACACATCAAAGTTAAGGACAACTTGTCCTTAAAATTTTTACTGTACACATCAAAGTTAAGGACAACTTATCCTTAACTTTTATAATGCACACATCAAAGTTAAGGATAACTTGTCCTTAACTTTTACAATACACACATCGAAGTTAAGGACATCATGTCCTTAACTTTTACAATGCACACATCCAAGTTAAGGACACCATGTCCTTAACATTTTGACTGCACACATCAAATTTAAGGACATAGTGTCATGTTTTTGCAACTTATACTGATAAAGTTTAGGACATGATGTCCTAAACTTCATGACTACTGTGTAAATATTAAGGACATAATGTCCTGTATTTGCAACTTGTATTGATAAAGTTTAGGACATGATATCCTTAACTTCATGACTGTTTTTCTAAATATTAAGGACATAGTGTCCTGTGTTTTGCAACTTGTATTGATAAAGTTTAGGACATCTTGTCCTTAACTTCACGATTGTTGTATAAATATATCCTGAATTTCCCATTTTCTTGACTTGCAGGATGGATACAATATGTATTATAGTTGCTTTTAATGGTAGATGGACTGCAGACTATAAGTATCTTGATCATCAAACAAAGCTTGTTCTAGTACCTGAGGCAATTCGATTTGAAGATTTCATTAACCAGGTCTTTGAAGTTATTGAATTGGATAGAGACAAGTTTGAAGCAATGATATGGTTTGATATCACTCTGGGAACAAGCAAGGGAATGCTTGTATCCAAAGATTTAGATCTTCACACATGTATAGAGTTACTAAAAAGTCATTCACTCTTCAAGGGCTGTCGTTTCATTGTTGATATTTCGAAAAGAGTTTTTGATTCTACAAGCACCTTTGAACATGTCAATACAGAAACTCAACAAGACAATCAAGACAAATGCCAACAAATAATGGAAATAGATGTGGTTGAAGCTCAACCAATAACTGAAGAGGTGCTTCAAATATTTAATTCTATTCAAGTAGAAGGACAAAGCATTATAGAGATTGACAACGAACAAGCTTTGGGTATTCAAGTCTTAGAGAGTGCACGGGTAATAGAAGAAGTTGCTGAAAAAACCTTTACTCAACTAACTAGACAAAGCTCAAATTCGAAACAAAAAGAATCCCCAACTACGATATTAAGAGAAAATGCTTCGTTGGATGAAATAAAGGTGGGATCAATATTTGACAAAACAAAGAGTATAATTAACTATTTTTTCAATATAGCAATTAAAGGACATTTTGAATTCAAGTTTGTTATATCAAGCTCAACAAGATATTCGTTGAAATGCAATGATGATAGGTGTGGGTGGTGTGTGCGTGCTTTCAAAATTAAAGATTCAACACTATTCAAGATAGTAAAGATTGAGAAAAATCATGACTGCTCAGTTAACACTATGAAAGCTGATCAAAGGCATGCAACTTCAAAGTTGATTAGTGGCTACATTATCGACAATCTTCGAGACCCAAGGTTTGAAGTTACACCAGCCTTTGTCATGGCAGAAATGCAAAAATTACATGGACTAGACATTAGTTATCACAAGGCGTGACGTGCTATTCAACGTGCTTTAGCTTTAATAAGAGGAACTCCTGAAGAGAATTATGAATTATTGTCTTTATACTTGTATATGATGAAAAGTAAAAATCCAAAAACATTCACTAACATAAACATAGACGACAACAACAGGTAAACAATCAAAAAGAGCTTATTAGTCTATTTTATAAACTTTAGAACATGGTGTCCTTAACTTGGATGTGTGCAATGAAAATATTAAGGACATGGTGTCCTTAACTTTGATGTGTGCAGTGAAAAAGCTAAGGACATGGTGTCCTTAACTTGGATGTGTGCAATGAAAAAGTTAAGGACATGGTGTCCTAAACTTTGATGTGTGCAGTGAAAATATTAAGGACATGGTGTCCTTAACTTTGATGTGTGCAGTGAAAATATTAAGGACATGGTGTCCTTAACTTGGATGTGTGCAGTGAAAAAGTTAAGGACATGGTGTCCTTAACTTTGATGTGTGCATTATAAAAGTTAAGGACATGGTGTCCTTAACTTTGATGTGTGCAGTGAAAATGTTAAGGACATGGTGTCCTTAACTTTGATGTGTGCAGTAAAAATATTAAGGACATGGTGTCCTTAACTTGGATGTGTGTAGTGAAAAACTTAAGGACATGGTGTCCTTAACTTTGATGTGTGCATTGTAAAAGTTAAGGACATGGTGTCCTTAACTTTGATGTGTGCAGTGAAAAAGTTAAGGACATTGTGTCCTTAACTTTGCTGTGTACAGTGAAAATATTAAGGACATGGTGTCCTTAACTTTGATGTGTGCAGTAAAAAAGTTAACGAGATGGTGTCCTTAACTTTGATATGTGCAGTGAAAAAGTTAAGGACATGGTGTCCTTAACTTTGATATGTGCAGTAAAAAAGTTAAGGACATTGTGTCCTTAACTTTGCTGCGTGCAGTGAAAATATTAAGGATATGGTGTCCTTAACTTTGATGTGTGCAGTGAAAAAGTTAACGAGATAGTGTCCTTAACTTTGATGTGTGCAGTGAAAATGTTAAGGACGTGGTATCCTTAACTTTGATGTGTGCAGTGAAAATGTTAAAGATATGGTGTCCTTAACTTTGATGTGTGCATTGTAAAAGTTAAGGACATGGTGTCCTTAACTTTGATGTGTGCATTGTAAAAGTTAAGGACAAGTTCTCCTTAACTTTGATGTGTGCACTGAAAATGTTAAGGATATTGTGTCCTTAACTTTGATATGTGCAATGAAAATATTAAGGACAAGATGTCCTTAACTTTGATGTGTGCAGTGTAAATGTTAAGGATTTGGTGTCCTGTATTTTAACCTTCTGTTAAACTGTATTTTCAGGTTTCTTTATATGTTTTATGCATATGGATCATCAATAGCTGGTTGGAATCATTGTAGACCAGTGATTGCTGTTGATGCAACTTTTTTGAAGTCAAAATATCGTGGTGTTTTAATGATTTCAGTTTCAAAGGATGCAAATAACCAAGTATTCCCACTAGTCTTTGGAATTGCAGAATCTGAAAATAACAATTTCTATGAGTGGTACTTTAGTGAGCTTCGCAATACAATTGGGAACCGTGACAATTTAATCTTTTTATCGGACAGGCACCAATCTATTGCACATGGCATTGCAAAGGTATATCCTGAAAGCCACCATGGGATTTGTATCTATCATTTGGAGCAGAACCTAAAGCGAAGAAAAGTAAAAAGTGAGGTCATAAAACTTTTCCAAAGTGCTGCAATAGTATACAGGCGCAAAGAATTTGATCTATATATGTCAGATATAGCAAAAGTTGATAAGAAGATTTTTGACTACTTGATGGAAGAACCACCGGAAAGATGGGCACGTTCTTGTAGTCCACGACGAAGATATGACATGCTCACAACAAACATAGTTGATTCAATAAATTATGTGCTATTAGAAGCAAGAGAGTTGCCCATATTAAGAATGATGGATTTCATCCAAGTGAAGCTACAACGTTGGTTTTATGAAAGAAGAAATGAAGTAGAAGGAACTTTTTATGACGTTTCTTGTTGGGTAGAAGAGGAATTGAAGAAAAAGATAGATTTAACTTTTACTTTAAATATAAGTATTATGTTCTTACTTTAACTTATTATTTTAATGATAATTTAACATAATGTACTAACTTATAGTTTTTCAACTTTGAAGGTCTTCCCTGTTGATTCATGGCATTCTAGAGTTGAGGACGAAGGAATTACTTTCTTGGTGGACTTAAACAAAAGAACATGTGATTGTTTTCAGTTTTAATTTGATGAATTACCATGTATACATGCAATTGCAGCTATCGAGAAGAGAAACATCAAGAAGTCCAATTTCTGCTCGGACTGGTACTTAAAAGAATCTTGGTTGAAAACATATGAAAGACAAATGTTAAGTCACAAATTATTAAACCTCCAGATTTCAAAGTCCCGACAGGTAGAAGGCAGAAGAAAAGGCATATTCCAGCTACCGAATCATCAAAAATAATATTCAAATGTGGTCGTTGCAGAAGAATTGGTCATAATAGAACATCTTGTATATATTCTCCGGCAATCCATCCATTTTCAAGGAAGCATAGAGAATAATAGATATATCCACTTATGTTTATCTACTCTTTTAAGTTTTTGCTATAAATTGGATTCATTTAGATTGTTTTTATTTGAGCAAGTAAACATTAGCAGATGGTTATATAAAAGATGTCCTGAATTTTCAAAGTTTCTTTGCACTTGCTTTTTGTTTTTTTTGTTTTTTTGGGAGTTCAATTTATCTTTGTCGGACCAATTATTGTTTATGAGATTTTATTCTTGCCGTAAGTAAACAAGAAAGTCCTTTTCTTTATATAATTTGACGCCTGCAACTTGCTACATCTTTATTTTTAAAATGAGATTGGTACAAGTAAAACTTAAGGACATAATCTTTTACAAGTCCTGAAAATTTCAAGTATGAATCTAATATTAAGGACATAAATTTCTAAAATGTCCTTAACTTATGGAAATCTCAGATTATTATCTAGATTTCCAGAAGTTCAGGACATTTCAGAAAAATATGTCCTGAATATTATTTTCATCCTTCAACAAATCAGGACGTTTATGAACATAATGTCCTGAAGTTCTACAACAATCAATGTGTCTTTTGCTATATCTCTACAGATTTAATAAAAAACTGGCAATTTAAAATGGACAAATCAGTAGTTATAAAATTGACATCTGCAGCTTGCTAAACACAGCTTGCTACATCTTATTTTTAAAATGAGATTGGTACAAGTAGACTTCAGGACATAATTTTTTGAAACGTCCTGAACATTTGAAGTATGAATCTAATATATAGGATATAAATTTCTAAAATGTCCTTAACTTCTGGAAATCTCAGTTTATTGTCTATATTCCAGAAGTTTAGCACATTTAAAAAAATATGTCTTGAATATTATTTTCATCCTTCAACAAATAAGGATGTAGTTAACAGATTCTGAAATTCTACAACAATCAATGTGTGTTGCTTTGAATTTCTAAAAACTTCAAGACAATTTAATCAAAGACTGGCCCTTTAAAACTGTAAAAAATGGACAAATCAATAGTTAACATAAAGAAAGAAATTAATAACACGATGCCTTCATATTATTGCTGAAACTGTAATTTAGTATAGCTGTGACCAAAATATTATGCTATGCAAATAAAATAAAGTGCCTTGTGACAATTTACAGGATATTTCAGAATTCATATGGATTCTTTACAGCAATTTTATATCAATTTTACTACAGCTGACTTTTTTTACAACTACACTACAGCTCCTTTGGGCAGAAAGTTTTATTTTCACTATCATAGTCGTCGCCGACATTTTCTGGTGGTGTATCATAACCAGAATTTCTTTTCCACTCTCCATGTGCCCAAAGATTTGCTGCAAGTTCTTTTCTGAAGTTTGATATGTCCTCAGGTTGAAATTTCTCCACATCCTTTCCCATCATCAACAACTCCACATACTTGATTAGGAATGCACCATAATCAGTCCTAAGAAAAATATGGAGTCAATTAAACAATATCTTTAATAAAATAAATCTAAAGTACATATAAATTATATAGCAAATGACAACACGTACGATCCAGTTTGGTGTGGTGATCTTTGCCACTGAATATCAAATTTGTTGAATGCATTTCCAAAAGACTTGTGATTTTTCTCAAACTGTGAGAACTTTAGCAAGTGGGGGATCATGCGTGCATACATTTCAATGTGTTTCATTCCTTGCTCATATGGCTCACTATATATGGAAACGTACACATTAATCTTTCTCTCATTCAAGTCCAATACCCCCAAAAGAAAATGTGTCACAACATCATTATCTTCTGAAGGAAGCCGACATAGAAAAAAGATTTTGTCAACCTTTGTCCAAGCAATTCCACATCTACGATTGTCACCCCACACATATGGTGTGAGAACCAACTGATTATCATCACACCAAAACAAATCTGAAGCATCTTCATTGAAATCCTTATACACAATTAGTATATAGTTATCAAAAAATATATCTGTAGTTGTGCAACGAAAAGGATGGGCGCAAGGGTGGTAACATTCCTTCTTTCTCAAATAATACAAGGCAATGTCAATATGCTTCATAAAAAGGCAAAAAAAGAAAAAAAATCCATCAGTCATAAATAATTAAAAAACAATAAATTAAGAAGAAAGAAAACAAATACCTTGTGAATTATCAAACCTTATCATCAAGTACAAAGCTACTATCTGCAAGCTCAAGGAAGAACATTTTTCTACTGATTTTTTGATGGTACAATTTATATGGATTCTTTCTCACACCATTATCCTCAGCATATATATCAGTTTGTCCCCTAAATTAAGGACACTTGGTCCTGAACTTACAGTAATAAGGTCATAAGTTTAGGACACTTGGTCCTGAAGTTAGAGTTGCAAATTCAAAATTTAAGGACAGGATGTCCTTAACTTACAGTTACAAGTTCAAAAGTTAAGGACACTTGGTCCTGAACTTAGACTTACTAGCTCATAAATTAAAGGACAATTAGTCATGAACTTAGAGTAACAGGCTCATAAGTTAAGGACAATTGGTCCTGAACTTAGAGTGGAAGTTCAAAAATTAAGGACACTTGGTCCTGAAGTTAGAGTTGAAAATTCAAAAATTAAGGACATGTAGTTCTTAACTTACAGTTAAAACTTCAAAAGTTAAGGACACTTGGTCCTGAACTTAGACTTACTAGCTCATAAATTAAAGAACAATTAGTCATGAACTTAGAGTAACAAGCTCATAAGTTAAGGACAATTGATTCTGAACTTAGAGTGGAAGTTCAAAAATTAAGGACACTTGGTCCTGAACTTAGAGTTGCAAATTCAAAAATTAAGGACATGTAGTTCTTAACTTACAGTTACAAGTTCAAAAGTTAAGGACACTTGGTCCTGAACTTAGACTTACTAGCTCATAAATTAAAGGACAATTAGTCATGAACTTAGAGTAACAAGCTCATAAGTTAAGGACAATTGGTCCTGAACTTAGAGTGGAAGTTCAAAAATTAAGGACAGGTAGTCCTTAACTTACAGTTACAAGTTCAAAAGTTAAGGACACTTGGTCCTGAACTTAGACTTACAAGCTCATAAATTAAAGTCCTGAACTTAGAGTAACAAGCTCATAAGTTAAGGACAATTGGTCTTGAACTTAGAGTGGAAGTTCAAAAATTAAGGACACTTGGTCCGAAGTTAGAGTTGCAAATTCAAAAATTAAGGACAAGTAGTCCTTAACTTACAGTTACAAGTTAAAAAGTTAAGGATACTTAGTCCTGAACTTAGACTTACAATCTCAAAAGTTAAGGACACTTAATCCTTAACTTAGAGTTACAAGCTCAAAAATTTAGGACATTTAGTCATGAAGTTAGAGTTGGAAGCTCAATACACTTAGTCCTGAATTTAAAATTACAAGTTCAAGATACAAATGTAAGCAATTAAGAAATAATGAATACATTTAGGAACTTACACTTTTTATTTCTCCTTGCCCAACCACCCAATAAATTTCTTCAATAAGTTTTCATCATCTTTGGCATAATGAAAAATACATGTACGAGTACATTTTGATTTCATCATCTTTCCATTTCCCTTTTCCCTCGACCAAGCTCTTCTTCAACATTTCCTTCAACCTCCATAGACAAACCCTCACCAATGCTCATTTGTGTAGTCGGAGGAGTAGGAGTAAGAATAGCAAATGATGGACCATCAAAAACAATACTATCTCTCTTCCTTTTCCTAGTATATTGGTCAACGGCTTCATTTTTGTTTTGCTCTGGAAGCAACACTACATATACATTAGTTTGCTGCAAGTCGTCAATTCTATGAATTGTCAAATGAAGAGACAAAAACTATGGACATAATTTTTGAAATGTTCTGACAATTTGAATTATGAATACAATATTAAGGACACAATCAATACTTGTGTTAGCCACGCTACCTTCTTGTATTTCTTTAATAGACAATAGTGCTGACATATTGCTTGCATTTTCTTTATCTTGCAACTGTTCTCCATGTTCTTCGATTGCAAGTTCACAAGATTCAGTAAAATATTTACAGGAGCTAACACAATTAGTACTTGTTACTAATCTTTGATTAAAACAAACATGTATAAGATGAAAAAAATCTCCGTCTAACCTTTTGCAACTGTCAAGATTATACCAGTTAAATCATTATCTTGACTAGCATTTTTTTGGCTTCCAATATTGTCTGTAAGAGAGAGAGGTGTAGAGATATCATACGTTCCTTCTATACATTTGCAAACAATCTCACTTATGCTTGTTCCTTGGGTATTTTTTATGTCTTGAGATTGTCCTCCACTTCTCTCTTTTGAAATTTCATCAGCTTGATAGTCCACTCCATCTTCTTTCCTTGCAATTTCAAAAGATTCTGTAACATTTATAATTAATACTTGTTACTAATAGTTTACTAAAACTAACATTCAACATGTCATGAAAATTCCATCTAACCTTGATTGGCATCATTTTGATTTCTAAATTTCTCTTTAAGTGAGAGAGGTGTAGATAGATCATGTATTTTTTCAACACATTTTCATATAATCTCACTTATACTTGCTCCCAATGGATTTTCTAAATCCTAAGATTGCACTCCAGATTTACAAATTATGTCTGTTATACTTGTCTCTTTTGGATTTTTCTGGTCTTGACATTCCATTCCATCTTGAACTTGCACTCCATCAAAAGATTCTACATACATTTGTAATCACAAAAAAGTTTATATGTATTATGCTATTGAATATAAATTTCAATGATAACAAATTCAAAAATTATATCTAACCTTTCCCAATTTCGATGCCAATATCAGTTTCATCTTCTAGATGCGCATCTCTATAATCGCTTTCATAATGATCTTCTACATGCACATCTATATCATCACATTGATCATCAACTGCATCTTTGCTAATTGGAACACTAGGTTCTCTCTCTATGGTCCTTTCATGAGGTTTGTCAAGAAGCTTCAATAAAGTATCAATCTTTGATCCTAGGTTTTTCTTTAAGCATTTAAAATAAGAATCAGAATGTTAGCTGCTTATAAGTTACGGACATTGGTCCTTAACATAGAGGTACAAGCTCAAAAATTAAGGACAAGTGTTCCTTAACTTAGAGTTACAAGAACAGAAATTATGGACATGTAGTCCTGAACTTAGAGTTACAAGTTAAAACGTTAAGGACAGGTAGTCCTAAACTTTAAGTTACAAGCTCACAAATTAAGGACACTTGGTCTTTAACTTAGAGTTACAAGCACAGAAATTAAGGACAGTTAGTCCTGAACTTAGAGTTCCAAGTTCAAAAAATAAGGACATGTAGTCCTGAACTTAGAGTTACAAGTTAAAAAGTTAAGGACAAATAGTCCTAAACTTCAAGTTACAAGCACAGAAATTAAGGACAGGTAGTCCTAAACTTAGAGTTCCAACTTAAAAAACATAAGGACATGTAGTCCTGAACTTAGAGTTATAAGTTATAAAGTTAAGGACATGTAGTCCTGAACTTAGAGTTACAAGTTAAAAAGTTAAGGATAGGTAGTCCTGAACTTAGAGTTACAAGTTAAAATGTTAAGGACATGTAGTCCTGAACTTAGAGCTACAAGTTAAAAAGTTAAGGACATGTAGTCCTAAACTTAGAGTTACAAGTTAAAAAGTTAAGGACAGGTAGTCCTAAACTTCAAGTTACAAGCTTACAAATTAAGGACACTTGGTCTTTAACTTAGAGTTACAAGCACAGAAATTAAGGACATGTAGTCCTGAACTTAGAGTTACAAGTTAAAAAATTAAGGACAAATAGTCCTAAACTTCAAGTTACAAGCACAGAAATTAAGGACAGGTAGTCATGAACTTAGAGTTCCAAGTTAAAAAAATAAGGACATGTAGTCTTGAATTTAGAGTTACAAGTTATAAAGTTAAGGACATGTAGTCCTGAACTTAGAGTTACAAGTTAAAAAGTTAAGGACAGGTAGTCCTGAAATTAGAGTTACAAGCTAAAAAGTAAAGGACATGTAGTCTTGAACTTAGAGCTACAAGTTAAAAAGTTAAGGACATGTAGTCCTGAACTTAGAGTTACAAGTTAAGAAGTTAAGGACAGGTAGTCCTAAACTTCAAGTTACAAGCTCACAAATTAAGGACACTTGGTCCTTAACTTAGAGTTACAAGCACAGAAATTAAGGACAATTGGTCATTAACTTAGAGTTACAAGCATAGAAATTAAGGACATGTAGTCCTTAACTTAGAGTTCCAAGTTCAAAAAATAAGGACATGTAGTCCTAAACTTAGAGTTACAAGTTAAAAAGCTAAGGACATGTAGTCCTGAACTTAGAGTTACAAGTTAAAAAATTAAGGACAAATAGTCCTAAACTTCAAGTTACAAGTACAGAAATTAAGGACAGGTAGTCATGAACTTAGAGTTCCAAGTTAAAAAAATAAGGACATGTAGTCTTGAATTTAGAGTTACAAGTTATAAAGTTAAGGACATATAGTCCTGAACTTAGAGTTACAAGTTAAAAAGTTAAGGACAGGTAGTCCTGAAATTAGAGTTACAAGCTAAAAAGTTAAGGACATGTAGTCCTGAACTTAGAGCTACAAGTTAAAAAGTTAAGGACATGTAGTCCTGAACTTAGAGTTACAAGTTAAGAAGTTAAGGACAGGTGGTCCTAAACTTCAAGTTACAAGCTCACAAATTAAGGACACTTGGTCCTTAACTTAGAGTTACAAGCACAGAAATTAAGGACATGTAGTCCTGAACTTAGAGTTACAAGTTAAAAAGTTAAGGACATGTAGTCCTGAACTTAGAGTTACAAGTTAAGAAGTTAAGGACAGGTAGTCCTAAACTTCAAGTTACAAGCTCACAAATTAAGGACACTTGGTCCTTAACTTAGAGTTACAAGCACAGAAATTAAGGACATGTAGTCCTGAACTTAGAGTTACAAGTTAAAAAGTTAAGGACATGTCCTGAACTTAGAGTTACAAGTTAAAAAGTTAAGGACAGGTAGTCCTAAACTTCAAGTTACAAGCTCACAAATTAAGGACAATTGGTCATTAACTTAGAGTTACAAGCATAGAAATTAAGGACATGTAGTCCTTAACTTAGAGTTCCAAGTTCAAAAAATAAGGACATGTAGTCCTAAACTTAGAGTTACAAGTTAAAAAGTTAAGGACATGTAGTCCTGAACTTAGAGTTACAAGTTCAAAAGTTAAGAATAGGAAGTCCTAAACTGAGAGTTACAAGCTCAAAAATTAAGGACATGGTGTCCTTAACTTAGAGTTACAAGCACAGAAATTAAGGATATTACCTTGATGTCATTTTGAATCCTTTTTTCTGATAAAGCTATTTTTGATGTATTCTAGTACATTCTAGCTCCATATCCTTTTTGAACTTCTCCGATAATCTCTAAATCAAAAACCATAAAAACAAAAAAGTCTCTTAAGCAAAAATAAGCAAATAAAAAACTAATGGTATACAAGACAGAAAACCTACGTTAACAATTTTCTTAATCAAGTCTTCATCAATTTGTGTTGAAGGCATTGAACTTTGATTTTGAGACAATGGCACATGCACACTAGTGGGCTCCGCATCTACTTCAGAAGAAAGAAATGGTACTATCTCGAGCAACTGATACAACTATTATATAAGAAAAAAAAACATAAGTATTCAGAACTAAAACACATAAACAAAAAAATAGCTAGTAATCCTGTTAACTTACTTTTTCATTATGGAAGTACTTTTTACATAGGGTGTCATAATGTGGAGATTTCATAACTGAATAACATAGCATCCGGGGGAACCCACATTCTCTGAAGTTCACAAATTATTTTTCCTGAAAAATTGGGAATACTTCCATAATCCAAACACAGAAGGCGAAAGGGAAGCCAAGTATAGTATAACTGTCCTTCTCTTTATCTTTCTCTTTCTCTTTCTCTTTCTCATTCTCATTCTCATTGTCTGAAGTATTTTGTTTGGGCTTCAAGCAGCTTTTCAATGATTTTAGTAACTTTTCATAACAAAGAGAGCCCCAATTGAAAGAAGAGCAGAGTTCATCATCATCTACGATTTTCATTACCCGCTCAGACATATTCTGATTCTTGCGCTTCCCCATCAACACAGATTTAACAAAATAAATTGTTGCCAACTTCACCGTATCGTCATGGCTGCCTACAAATGATGCAGTTGTACCATATGGGTGACTAGTAATAAAATTCCATAAATCGCCTAACTCGATTCTATCCTTTCCAGGGAAGTAGACTTTCGAAAGCCTATTCTCTCTTTGACGTAAAACTTTGAAGTCCACTGAAGAAGAACATTTCAACCCAGTAATTATCTGGAACGCTTCACGTGTAAACTTCACTTCATGATCAAAAACCTTGAATGTCATTGAATGCGAGTCATTGCTTATAATTTCTGAAAGCAACACACAATGAATAAGTCTACCAAAGAACTTCACACCTTGCAATCGGAAAAAGTTTCCGAAAACACCATCCCTCAACTTCTTCCATTGCGTGTTCGACAAGAAACTTTTTATTGTTTTCTTATACTGAAAATCTCATTTCCAATAGCTCATCGAATTACGCCAACCATCAAACTCGAAAACACGATCTCCTTCCATTAGCACACTACAAAGAAGGAAATAGAACGTAAACATTAGGACTATTTTTCTGAAATGTCCTTAATATTTAAACTACAAAACTAAAATCTAGGACCTAAGTAGATGCATCTTTAATAGAAGAACAGTAAACTAAAATTAGCTTACAAATTCTTAGGACTATTTTTCTGAAATATCCTTAATAATTAAACTACAAAACTAAAATCCAGGACCTAAGTAGATGCATCTTTAAAAGAAGAACAATAAACTAAAATTAGCTTACAAATTCTTAGGACTATTTTTCTGAAATGTCCTTAATATTTAAACTAAAAAACTAAAATCCAGGACCTAATTAGATGCATCTTTAATAGAAGAACAATTAACTAAAATTAGTTTACAAATTCTTAGGACTATTTTTCTAAAATATCCTTAATATTTAAACTAAAAAACTAAAATTCAGGACCTAATTAGATGCATCTTTAATAGAAGCACAATTAACTAAACTTAGCTTACAAATTCTTAGGACTATTTTTCTGAAATGTCCTTAATATTTAAACTAAAAAACTAAAATCCAGGACCTAATTAGTTGCATCTTTAATAGAAGCACAATTAACTAAAATTAGCTTACAAATTTGTAGGACTATTTTTCTGAAATGTCCTTAATATTTAAACTAAAAAACTAAAATCCAGGACCTAATTAGATGCATCTTTAATAGAAGCACAGTTAACTAAAATTTTTAAACACAGTTAGCTTATAAATTCTTAGGACTATTTTTCTTAAATGTCCTTACATAATCAATATATTGATTGAACCACAAACACATTTCAATACCAAAAGGTTCTCAATAACTTTCTCACAAAAATCTGCACCTTATACCTCATCGAATCAAGTTATAATCATTATTTTGGACATTTCACACATACTTGATGACAAATATATCATTGATCACGATTAGAGATATACAAAAAGGAAAATGCATAAAAGCAAAATCGAAAACATACCAGTACGCTGGTTCGCTGCAGAGAAGATGACAAAGTAGAAGAGATTAAGTTGGATAAAGTATACGCAGAAAATTATTGTGGGCTGGGCAGGAGCGATATTGAGGGAGCGAAATTTTGCTTATGAAATTTTGGCTCTGAACTTCAATCGAGAGAAGAGAGTTGCATGCAGGAACGATATTGAGGGAGCGAAATTTTGCCTATGAAATTTTGGCTCTGAACTTAAATGAGAGAAGCGTATAAAGGAAGGGTTTGGGAATAAAAGAAATAGAAGAAAGGGTAAAAATATCTTTTCATATTAGTTTTAATAGAGTAATGGCTATTTTTGCTCAACATTAGAATTGGTGGATAAAAAATAAACACCACCTTATTTAGTGGCTACCATACGCCATTTGGGCTTGTATTACATTACTATACTAATATTAATAGGAGAGAATAAGAGGAGCTTCCCGTTAAAGTGAATTGATAGAAAAATTAAGTCATTTCATTTTATTTCCTAAAATATTCTTTCTTTATTTATGCTTCCATAAAAAAGACGGCGACTTCTTATTTGTTCCTCTTCGCATCCTGTATTAATAAGGGTTACACGTGTTGAGCCCTTTTTTGGTCAATTTTATACAAGATGTATCTTACTATATACTCCATATTGTTTGCCTCTGGGTTAGTTCATTATTTCGACAATTGTCATTACACAATTTAGTAAATACAATGTTTGGAAAAATAATAGGGATCAAATGAGAAGTTCTCCTTTGTGCTGCATGTACCGCTGCATAGTCATATATTTTCCAATAAGCCACGAAAGTTGGTAATAGGGATGATCTAATATTATGTTACCCTAAATATTCATTAAAGATTAATGGTTTAAAAAATATCAAATTTATATACACTGCTCTATTGAAGTAGTCTAAAGTCTAAATCGCATAAAACAAATATAAGATCAACTCGCTTATTCTATGAGAATGGTATTAGCTTGAGGTAATTATGGAGTTTTTTCACAGAAAATCAGCAATAAACAATTATCAAAAATTAAAAAATATCTTTAATGTGCTTGGAATGGAATGACTTAGGAGGTGTGGAGTCTACTCCATTGTTAGAAATTTCAAAACTTACTATTTAACATTAAAAGTCCCTAAAATCAAAAGGAAAGGGAAAAATTAACGTACAAGCTATAATTTAGTGCATTTCTAAATTAAATTAAAGCTTTGTTACATAAAAGTTGAAAGAATTGAGGTCTAAGTAAATGCATCAAATGATTAAAAAAATATTTTTATTGGATAAATAGAAAAAAGCTTAAACGTATATACGTGTTTAATATACATAGTAATATTTTTGTTAATATTTTCCGTCAAATAATTTTGTTACTTTAATTATCAAAAGGAATAAAGATCACTAAGTTGTTCTAATCAGAAGAATGGAAATGGAACTGGCATAGCTTTAAGGAACATAACTTTAAAATTGTAAAGTCGTTCTAATGGAACAGAAGGAGACCAAACTATTGGAAACGACTATTTGGAAAAGATAGAAATCACAGTTTTCTTTTTCCTTTTGTTTTTTATATTTAACTTTGACAAGTTAATCTATGCATATGGATATGGTCGTTAAATTCTGAGCAGTGAAGATAAAAACATTTTGGACTATCAGTCTATCAAGGACTAAAATGCAAGCTTTTCCTTTAAAGAAGCATAACGATAAGTTCCAAGTGCAGTATGAAGAGTTAGTTTCTGAAGATAAAGATTGGTTATCAACGAGCCAACATTATCGCTTCAAGTGTACAAAACAATGTCATAATCGGAAAACAAGTTTCATTGTAGTGTTAGTTATCGAAAAGATTTTGAAAGGCTTAACTGGAGACTTTAAACAACAATGAAAGATAAAGTTTTGGTGTAAACAAGGAAAACCAACCTTGTAATTAACATTAAAAGCTAGTACTAAGGTGCTCGAAAGCTGTTCACTGTCCACATTGCACATGACTTTCATTTCCTTCAGGAGGAACAAAATGTCAAGTTCAAGAAGCATGCTTCCTATTTCATTATAAGCTCATTTTAATTACAGCTTTTTTCATATGACGCGTATTTGTAATTACGCCTATATTGTTGGCACTTGGGAGGATTTATTCAACAATATACAGATAATTATATGTAATTCTTAAAAAATAGATATTAGGTTCGCGCGCATAAAAAAGAAGCATTGAGATTGATAAATTAACTTTTTTTTTTCTTTAGAAATATTGCTAAATAATTTATTTTTAGATTAATTGGAAGTCCCGGGGACATGAAACAAAAGGGTAAATTTCATCAATGGTCATTAAAGATAAGCTTCATAACTCAAAAGTCACTTTTTTTCTTTTGTAACACAAAATTCATTTTAGTATATATAACTTTATTAATAGAAATATAAAAGTGCCCGGAAAATACAAATTTTAGCCGAAACACTAACGTGGCTATCCTAATCCTCTAATTAATTTAGTAAGATGGATTAACAACTTTGAATTGAAATGAAAAATATAAATTTGCCGAAAAACTGACGTGATGTTGTTGGTATTTCTAAGAGAGGCAAGAGTATGAAAAGAAGAATCATGATTGAATATGTCACTACTGTGTTTAAGAAGAAGTCTAGGGTTTCTAGAATAGATTATCTTGAAGGGTGTTTTTGGATTTTTGTCTTAAATCTACAGTTTAAATGGCACAACAGGTGAGGTCTATAATTTACAACTGTGTGATGCACCCTTTATTGTTTATGTTGCTTATTAAGCAGTATTTTTGGGCTGATGTTGCTTAATGGGCGTATTTTTTCAGTAAATTCAAGTATGAGTAGCAGTGTTTAGTTTGTTAACCTTTTGCACGTCAATTGGTGATTTTGAAAGTGAATTCAAATATGAGCATTAATTTTTGCATTTAGTTTGTAATTTCAAATACGAGCAGCAGTTGTTTTTCATGATCACAGCTTGCTAACTGCAATGACCAAGTTGTTAATTCAAAATAGAAGATGATCACTTTTTGTAAAATTTCAATAATTTAGTTAGAGGATTAGAATAGTCACATCAGTTTTTCGACAAAATATATATTTTTCAGTCACTTTTATATTTCTGTTAACTAGGCTATACTAAAATGACTTTTGTGTTACAAAAGAAATAAAAGTGACTTTTATGTTACAAAGCTTAACTTGAATAACCATTGATGAAATTTACCCTGCGACAAAAGTATATTTGTGCAACTCTCTTAGTACAAAAATTTGGAAATTAAATAACATGGAGGACTATCGAAGGATTAAAGTAAAAAATTTCAAAGGGCTTAACTTTACCTAGTTGGAATATACTGGAACAAAGTTACTGAAATCCGCTCCCAGGTGGAAAAAGAAAATCGGCTCCCAAATCTAAGTTTCCTATACTTGCCACTTCAATTATAATATTTTTGTTCTTGCGTCTAACTTAATGTTTTCTTCACATAATTTACTTTCTTCAAGGGAAAAATCTCCCTTACCTAAGTAGTTTTAAGAATATAGAGGAACATAGAATATTTAATGGAAAATTTTGCTCAAAGAAGGCAGATGCATCGGATGGAAAAAAACAAGAAGATTCAATGTAGAAATTCATCAAATAAAAAGTTATATTACTCTTTTCCTTTTTTTAAAATTTTTCTCTATAATTGTTTATCTTTCGTGGTAGATGGTCTAACAGGGAAAACCTAACAAAGCTTTGATAGTAAGGCATTTCCCACCATTTTCTCGAGGGAGTTGATAGCTTTCTGTCTTAAGCTGTTTCTTCGTGGAATGAACAAAATAATTTATGTGATAATGTGAAACCGTTTAATTGAGGATATAGTTTAATAAAAAAAGAAAGCCTTTCATAACTTGTGATCATAAACATATGAATGGTGTTTGTGTGAATATTAAACTTTTGAAATTTGTGGTTTTAAACATATCATGCCATTTGTATGGTTATAAAATTATGTCATTAAGCATATAAACAATTTAAAGTTAAACTATTTTTATATATATAAAATGGTCATTTTTTTTGGAACAAATTAAAAATAATGATACAATATTGCATAAAATGGAGCAAGAGTAAGTAGTGTCGCGTCATAAACAGTGTTGAAAGAAATATCGTAAACAAGGTAATTTTACCTTATCAGTAGACCTGTCAAAATATGTCAGCCCAGCCTAAGCCTTAGCCATGCGATCCTTTGAATTTGGTGGGCTAGGACGGGGCCGACCCAACATTTAAATGGGCCTTAAAATGAACAACCCAGCCCAGCCCAGCCCCGCCCAGCCCTAGGAGGGCCACGGCTAGGACGGGCCGTCCTTTTATTTTGTTTCGAATATTTTTTTCAAATCTTTAAGGATTTCTTCATGACATACTCCTCTAATCATGTGAATAACTCAATAACTACTTTTTGCATATAGTCGTACAAGAAGCTTGATATTAACAATGCGAATAACTTCGGATTACTTCCAAACTTTGCACATAAGTTCAATTCAACTATATAGACATATTTAAAGTCTCGGAACACCAATTGAAGTCCAATAACATCAAAGTCAACTCTTGGTTAAACTTATGAACTCTTAAGTTTTTCAGATTGTCAACTTTCGACAAATAGTGTCGAATTATTCTAGGAACCTCCGAAATAAAATCCGAACATACGTATAAGTCCAAAAGCATCATACAAACCTATCGAAATAATCAAAACCCGATTTCGAGTCCGTTTACCCAAAAGTCAAACCTTGGTCAACTCTTCCAACTTAAAGCTTCAAAATCAATAGTCATTCTTCCAAATCATTCCCAAACCACTCGAAAATAAAAAAAAAAGCGACCATACACTCAAGTCATAATATATCATATGAAGCTACTCAAAGTCTCAAACCGCCAAATGGAATGCTAAAGCTCAAAACGACCGGTCGGGTCATTACACAATCTCCTCAAATCTCAATATAGCAACATCTCACAGTATCATAATCAATATACCACACGGAATATACCGACGTGTTATAACTATGCTCAAACCTGTGTCACAGAAAAGGACACTAACAATATGTGAGAGAACGAATAAAAAGTACACAGAGACAGAGATATAGTGTACAGATATAATATCACGCCTGAAAAAATATAACTATGACTAAGGCAAATAGCTCAACATAGCAAATATAGTCGTCCCATGCCTCAACAAATAAGCAAATAGCCTAGACATGAATAATAGCTCACGTAGTCATACAAGTGGAGAAAATATGATATCAAAGAGGCATGTAGCAAAACAAGATATATAATAGCCTAAGATCTACTCGGATCACGAATAACCATGATGCACACATATACGCTCGCTACCTCGCATATACGTAAAACCCAACATATAACAAATATCATAGCCAACAGGAAAATACCCTCAATCCAAGCCTATGCAAGATACTTACCTCATCCAAGCTAGTCTTCAACCTCAAATCGCGTCAAAACCTCACTCTAGCCCTCCAATCATACAAATCCAAGCCAAATATCATCCAAGGGAGTCAACAATGCCATAGAAAGCGATCCAATCCATAAAACTTTGATCTTGGAAGAAATTTCCAAAAGTCAATAAAAATTAACTCGGGCTCGCGTGCCCGAAATTCGAATCCAATACCAAATTTCGATGACCCATAAACTGCTAAGTCCAAATACATGATTGCTTTTCAAATTGGAGTTCAAATCAGTGTTCAAAATCACAAAATACACTTTCTTATCTTTCAAGCCAAAACCCTCTTTTCTTCTTTGAGAATCCTTAATTTAGAGCCAAAATCAATGATAGATTCCTGTTATAATCATAAATTCGAGTTAGGTTTACTTATCCCAATAAATTAGATTAAAACTCCATAAAAAATCGCCTCTTCCCGAGATTGAAAACTTTGTGAGAACACGTGACTAAATTTCGAAATAAGTAAAAAAAATACAGCAGCTGTCCCAGCAAGAATCAGATGCTAGATGATCTCGAAACTAATATTTGATAAGCCCAACATAATCCTTGTGAGATTCTATCTAATATAGCCATTTGAATCACCCAATTTGACCTTAAAATGAGAGAAATATGATGTTGGAAGTTTGAAATTTATAGACGAACTGAGGGATATAACCGGTATTTTCGAAATTATTGCACGAGAAAATCAGCAATTACAAAATTTTAGTTTTAGCACCCGAAACTAATCTGAAACCTCTGGCACAAATCATATATGTATTTTAATCATAAAATACGCTACAAACCTGCTCGCGCACTCAAACACATCAAAGAGGTCGTCTTAACACGATGTTGACCGTAGTCAAACTCCAAATTCTTAACTTGACTAGTATCTCGACCTATGATTCAAAATACACCCGAGCCCCTCGTGACCCCGTTCACTCATACCAGTAAGTACAAATATACATTATTCAAACTTATCTAAAGGTTCTAAATACCACAAATAACATCAAAACCAAGAATCGATCACTAAATCCTTCTCTTAACTTTCAAACATTCAAATTTTGCCGAAGTCGTCCGAATCACACTTAGATATTCTGGATCATAGCAAAACTTTGCACATAAGCTCTAATCAACCAAATAAACCTAGCCAAGTCGAGTAACACCAATCAAAGCCCGATAAAACCAAAGTCAACTCACGGTTAAACCTATGAACTCTCAAATTCTTTAAATTGTCAACTTTCGACAAATAGGGCCAAAATCTTCTAGGAATATCCAAATTTAAATCCAAACATACGCCAAGTCCGAAATCACTATACGAACCTATTGGAACCACCAAATTCTGATTTCGAGGTCGTTTACTCAAAAGTCAAACCTTGATCAACTCTTCCAATTTTAAGGTTTCAAATTGAGAATTACTCTTTCAAATCAACTCTGAACCTATAGAAAATCTAAACCAAATATACACGCAAGTCATAATGCAAATATGAAGTCACTCAATATTTTGGACCGTTGAACAAAATGCGAAAGCTCAAAATGACCTATCAGGTTATTACACTTGATCTCATAAATGTGGTCATATATGACAATTTATAATTTATGATACTAGAAAAATACATAATATTTGAAATTGTATGCAGTTAACTTTGGATCTAAGGCTGAGGAATAGGGATAATTTAATTCTTTTATTTTTCTTTAGATATTAAATATTTAAATTTGAATTCTATTAAATATTTGGCCCACGGGTTAGCCTAGGATCGGCCCGATCAGGCCTAAGGGCCAGGGGCTAACTCGGGTCGGAATTATAAGCTTCAGTTTCAAATGAGCACGAATATTTTTAACCCAACCCAACCCAAGTAGCGAGCTAAGTTGGGCTGATCCCATGAGTCAAACCCATTTTGACGGCTCTACTCATAAGTCTTTTAATCTAGTTACAATTGAATTGACTCAATAGCCAACTAAGATTAGCCATATATAATTGTCGAGATCAAACATCAAATAATTAGAAAAAGAATTGAATCATGAATCCTTAAGTAAAGTTCAACAAAAGATAAGCAAAAGGAAAACTCAACTTTGACATCCATCTGGTCAAATACAGCTTGGCAACGAAAAGATGAGGAAAAATATGTTAGACCAGCCAGAGTACAAAAGCTTCTAAAAGGAGTAAGTTTTTTTTTTTTTTAAAAGTCAAAAGCTCGAGAAGGAAATTAGAAGGTATCCCCATTAATTGTTTTTTAATTTTTTATTTATACAATTACAATCAATTTATTTTCTAGATGATATTCCACATTGTTTTTTTCTTTGATTGGAGGGCTGCTGTTGCTCGTAGGGAGTCCTTTTTTCGTTTCTGTTTACAAAAAAAACAAAGGGTGCGGGTGCGCGGGCGGCGGGGTGGGAAGGGTGGGGGGTGGGGCTACGGGGCTTACATACGGCGTCTGTTTATAGCAAATATGTTGATTTTCTTTTCCAGTTCTGTGGAAACCTTTTGTTTTTCAATCAAACACTATTACAGAAGTGTTTTAATTTTGAAAAAGAAGAAATCAACATTGGCTGAATACATATGTGACCCCTTAAATTTGCAGAAAAGTTTTATTTAGACACTTAAACTAAGCCTTATAACCTATTGAACACTTAATTTATGATATTTTTTAACTACTTTTCAAACATTTTTTCTACCATAGATTAACTGTATTTTCTGATTAGGTTCGGCAAACTTCAAAGAAGATCTTTCTGTGCCGATTTGCAAGCAAGTCTAAGTTGTAACTTGAACGAGCTTGCTGGAAAAGCTAGAATGCCGGAAAAAAATGGAGATAGTTGGGAATTTTTGGAAGGAATCCATCTAATTTTTCTTCCTCGCTTTTTTTATTTTATTTTTTAGCTAGAGAAAATGGAGTTTAATATGAACAACAACACCATTTGCGGGAAAAAATCATTGCCGGAAAGATGGAGCTTTGCCGGAATCCTCTTTCCTGGTCAACTCTTTCAATTTTTTTTTTGTTTCAGATTCTTTTACTTTTTTTGCTGATGTGTCTTTTTGTAATTGGTCTTGTTTGCTATGTCAGTCCCAAGTGCTATTCACACATTAAATTTGTTTTAGATTTGTCAATTTTGTGTTCAAAAGAGCAATTTGAATATATATTAGGAGTTTAATAGGTCATAGGCTTAGTTTAAATTTAATTTTTAAATGGAAAATCCGGGCAAGTTGAAGGGCCGCATATGTGGTCAACCAATAAATTTCACCTTAGTAAAGCGGACATCATGACTTGATTGTCGTTATGCCCCATGCATGCAATGATGGAAATAAAATTACTGTTCTATTTTCTTCCCCAAAGAAAAACTCTTATGTTTGAATGTGCATGGCATGCTGAAACGTATAAGTTCACATGAGTAAAATTAAATCTACACGTAAACTTGCACCAAACGTTTGCATGCATGAGTTTACTGCTAAAAATACAACACCATTTAGCTTAAAAAGAACGTCTAAGCCCTCAAAGCGTAGATTCACGTGAAATTCCATCACTTACGTTTCTTAAGAACTCACAAAAGTGCCAATGAAAAAACTACGGATCGTATATTATGAAAAAGTGCATCGATCCACGAAAAATATTATTTTCTTCGACCTTCCAACTTGGCATTTCCTTAATCATACGTGCCATGTAATCAGGTAATAAATCTCTCATCACCAAGTCTAAGTCTATATAAGGCTTTGTCAACGACAAGATTACACACTAACCTGTATCATATTCAAACTCATTCGACACTAGTGCAAGACAAAGAGAAAAAGAAAAGAAGAAGAAGAAGAAGAAGATCAAAAAAGTATTAAAAGCAATGGAGAAATATTTAGGGTTTTTGGTTATTCTTCTTCCATTGATGATTCTTGCACTGAGCTTGAATGCAGGTTACGTGAATGCTGCCACGTTTTTGCCACCAGAGGATAAGCCACTGGTGAGGCATTACTATAAGAAGCTGAATACATGTGCGAATGTGGAGCCATTTGTGAGACACCAAGTGAAGCTGTTTTGGGACAAAGATAAAACTGTCACTGCCAAATTGCTCAAGCTGCTCTATGCTGATTGCATGCTCAATGTACGCCTCTCTCTCACTCGATTTTTAGTATTAATGACCATATATTGTAATTTTTATAGACCAAATATTATTTCATTGACCATCAGAAATTATAACGATTGAATTCATGCCTTTCTTTACAAAGTAGTTGATAACAGTTTAATTTCTTTTCTTTCGTTCTTCTTCTAATCTTCTTTCCCCATGTTTTCACGTCTTTGCTATACCAAGAGTTTTACTTTTTCAGTCGTTGCCACTTAAAATATGGTGCAACCGCCAGAAAATTCTGTATTACCCAATAACTATAAAGTTTTTATTAAGTTTATCTTGAGATTTTACCAAAATGACTCATGCTTTTGCCAGTGCCTTTTGCTTAAAATATCAGCTCTTTAATTCAAATAACGTTCATGTGCGCCAATAATTTGACACAAATAAGGGCAGTAGTGTTAATCTCCATTGATTTTGGTGTCGAAAAATATGAGTAAATAATATTACGTACGTACTCCCGGAATATTTATATTATATCTTATCTTATCCAGCCCTTCCCTTAGGAAAGAAGCTTGGGTAGCGTAGTTAAGACAGATAGATACCTTTTACCATAAGCAACTAAGTTTAATACATGCCGCTAATATAGATGATATATTTGACGATGATGCAAAATCTATGCCTGTAAAAGTGGCGTGTCTCCTCTTTAAAGTAAGAAAATGTAATAAGAAAAAGGAGGATTAGAAAATAAAGATGCTTACCTTTTGTTTGGCAACACAATTGTCGATTTGTCGTAATTACTGATCTGATAGTGTTATAATTTTTTCTCTGCATTAACTTTGACCAAGCTACATGTTTTAATAAACTAATATGATTTAAATTATTTGCATTGATAGATGATAGTGTAAATATCTTTTGTGTGATTTAAATTACTCATTTTTTTGTGTGAATTTCTTTACTATTGTGCAGGGTTGCGATGCATCAAATCTGCTAGTGGGACCAAACACAGAGAGAAATTCATCAAAAAATGCAGGGATGGGAGGAGGAGCATATCTATTGATAGACAAAATAAAAACAGTACTTGAAATTCGATGTCCCAGAGCCGTTTCTTGTACTGATATCCTCAGTCTTGCTACTAGGGATGCTGTTCACTTTGTAACCTCTCTCTCTCTATATATTTATTAATTCCTATATACTTGTTTATACGACGTACTTTTCTTTTAAAAGAATAACACAATTCTCTTTTGAAAACTATTTAATTTTAGCATTTCAATTTTACTCTAATGATATGACTTGTTTGTACCTATTTGATATACATGTACATTCTTTTATTACAAGGGGATATAAAATGAAAAAAAATATGTGAAACTTTTATCACCACTCATTTAAAATGATAATATTGATACTTTGAATATATTTGACTTACACGTCAAAATAATTCTTCATTTTCTTAAACCTCGAACTCAAGGCACGTAAAATGAGATGGATGGAGTATTATTTAAATATCTCCTGTCGATCATATCATTATTTTCCAAATCGTATTCGGTTTTAGTGACTTTGCCTTTTGTGTAACTGACAAATTCGGTGCAGTATTCATCTTCTTAGAGTCAAGTATATATAAATGGATTTAAGTTAATCTATACAATATGATTGATAGTATACAGACAATTTTACTTGCATATCAGTACACATAATTTAATCTTTATATAAAATACTTGCAATACATCTATTGCTTTGATATGGTGAAAATCACTTTTTTTTCTTAGGATTCATGTGCGCGATACATTAACTAATTAAAGTCCCCCTAATCCATTTTTTAAAAAATTGCGTAATAAAAAACCGTTTTTGGCTTTATTTGTGGAATTTTATAGGCAGGTGGGCCATCTTATCCAGTGTTCTTGGGAAGAAGGGATGGATTTGAGTCAAATGAGGCATGGATAAATTACCCTTCACCTTCCATGTCTTGGGAGGAAGGCCTTGCTTACTTTGAATCCAAAAACCTTGATGTTCAGGACTTTGTCACTCTTTTAGGTATGAGTTTATCATCTTCTTTACTTATTTTAACTGCTTACCAGTATGTTACAATAGCCTTTTGACACAACTTATTGATTTTGATCCTAATGTTTACATAGATCACTTATATCTTACTTTATGATATGCTATTAGTTGGTACTCTGGTAAAAACGGTAACTAACATAGTGTAACAGCCAGTTCACTGGTGATATTGTCCGCTCTGGGCCTCGGTCCTCACGAGTTTAAAACGCGTCACTAGGGTCTAAGGCTTGTTAACTTATATACCCAGCATCCCTCTTGTGTTTTGCCGATGTGGGACTCTGTCTAAAGTCTAGGGTGGTACATACACCCCCTCTTATGGACTCAACGTCCTCGCTGAGGTTTACTCCATCGCATGGGATTCGCCTAGACTCAGCACTAAGGTTTGCCCCGCCTAATCGGGATTTGCCTAAACTCAGTTGAACTTTGCCCCGCCTAATTGGGATTTGCCTAAACTCAGTTGAACTCTGGCCCACCATCAACATGGCCGACACAAGAGTGGATCTGATACCATCTGTAACAGCCCAACTCACTAGTGATATTGTCTGCTCTGGGCCTCGGCCCTCACGGGTTTAAAACGCATCACTAGGGTCTAAGGATTGTTAACTTATATACCCAACATCCTTCTTGTGTTTTGTCGATATGGACTCTATCTAAAGTCTAGGGTGTTACACATAGTTTGGTCTTGTCAGGATTTTGTCAAAAAAATTTAACCTCTTTTTTAAAAGAAAGGAAAAAGACTCCTAAAATGATTAAATCTCCTCCATATGCCATATCCTTTTCTTGGAAGAGAAGTTTTGCTCTTCTATAAATTGATCGTTTTCTTTTAACAACAACAATAACAACAGCCTCCACAAGAAAATCATATTTAGGTCTCTCAAAAATTTTACTTTTCCTTTTTATACTAGTGATAAATCATATGTAGGCCGATTGACCAAATCATAAAATATTATGCCTAGTTTAGTATATTTTTCTTTTATACTCTTATTTCACGTCCACCAGCTTTGCATTGTTAACTTTCACATGCACCACGTTATTTCGATCCCAACACATGCATATAACTTATTTTCTTCTAAAAACAATATTCTTTTCTCTTTCAGGAGCACATTCAATGGGGCAAGCACATTGCCGATTCTTCTATGACCGTCTTTACAATTTCAAGGGTACTGGAAAACCAGACCCCACCATGAAGAGATCTACCTTAGTAACCCTGAGATCACAGTGCCCAAAAAATAGCAAAATCGATTCAGCTGTCTATTTCTCACCAGGATATGGTTCTAACTACACATTCTCCAATACATTCTATGGAAAAGTTGTTGCTCACGAATCTGTTCTTAGAGTTGATCAGCAACTATCATATGGAGCTGACACAAGTGAACTAGTTAATGAATTTGCAAACAGTTTAGAGCAATTCAGAAGGGCATTTACACTGTCAATCAACAGGATGGGAGGTCTCAAAGTGTTGACTGGTAAAAATGGGGAAATTCGCAGAGATTGCAAGTTTACAAATAAGAACAATCCCAATCTCTAGTAGGATCGGTTTTCAAGTGTCATCTTCAGTGCATTAACTAATAATATGGCCTATGAAAACATATGTAATTTCTTATACTGCTGATAAGCAGAAATCCATTTTGTCATTTCGAACATTAAGGACAGTATATTGTAATAATTGATGACATAAGTTGAATAATTAATAGAGATGTGGACAATCTCTTTTGAGTCTTAAATTGCATCAAGTATGATCATAACGTGCCTCACAAATTTTCAAGATATTTGCTAGATCTTTTCTAATTAAGAAGTAAAATCATAACATTGGATGGAATTATTTTGATCTACCCAATTCTATCCCTCAATCCAGTCAGATTGGTTTTTACTGTTAACGTAAAATAGTTTAAGTAAAGATAAATCCATATTGAAAACACCGAAAGAGTTTCATGCCAAATATAAGTTTTAGTTTCCAGTCGATGATCCTAAAAATAAATAATCTGTAACCATGTCTATTATGAACAAAATTGTCTCCAAAAGTCAACTGAAAAACTTATATCTGTTGTATTTGCTGCATAAATAAATTCCACTATGAAAATCCTTAGTTATCATAAAACTAAGAGTAAGTTTGTAATTTACTAAAATAGAAAGAACTTTTTTTAAATCTTTACTCATAGTTGATTCATTTACATGCAAAGATGCAAATTGCAGAAGGCACAAAACCCGCAACTCAGTAACTTAAATTCGCAAAACTCGCAACCCAGTGGGTTTTAGGCCTCCGTGGCTTTTTACAATATTGAAATTAAAAAAATATCTTTTTAGATCTCTTACGTGTAAAAGACAGATCTATCATGTGTAAAAAAAAAAAGAGATGTCATAAAACTAAAAAGCAAATTTGTAATGGGCCACAAAACCATTTGATCCATTTCCGATAGATTCATTTGCAAAACCTGCGATCGCAACCGCCTCCCCCACATTAAATTTTCAAAATAATTAGTTCAACCTGCCCGTCCCTCACCCGGATAGTAGCAAACCCGCTTCACGTCGTTGCCATCCTTAAGATTGAATGCCCACTTACCTCAAGTTTCAATGCATAGTTGCAGACTCTTCAAATCTCTCTCTAGAAAAGTTAGCAATAACTTAGAGAGAGAGAGTGTCTTCCTTCTCTTAAGTACAAAATATTACCGTTGCCTTTTTATATTATCGTTATCTTCCAAATTCTACTATTCCGACCCCTCAAACAGGGGCGGATCTACCCTTATGGGTGGGGTGGTATGGAACCCGCTCGGTTGGTAAAATTATCATATATTTATGTATACAAAATTTTAAACTAGGTTAAATATATGATCCTGCCACCCCATCCGCAAATTAGACAAATGTGCCATGACTGGTAGACCTTTTTGAAAGCTTTTCTCGTGTGTAAAATTCAAGTTGAAATTTATCTTGAACTTTGTCTAACTTTTCCTTTTCGTTGTGCTTTTTATTTCTTTTCTCCCGGTCATTTTTCTTTTTGGCTACCTCCCAATTTTCTATTTATCGTTTATTATTTTTATTTTTTCCCTCTATTCTATTACTTTATATGTGATATTTAGCAAGAACACTCAAAAAAGAGCCTCCAAAATTTAAAAATATCATAATATAAGCATTTCTCTTAATCTTAAATCTTTTAGTTTTCTTCTTTCAAAATCAAAAAACTTGGGTCTTGATTTAGATTGAGATCAAAATTAATTTATAATTTCTTTTTTTATTATAACATAAAAATTTGTGTTATTCTATGATTGTTAAATACAATTTAAATCTCCTTAGTAATAAATTATGATGAATATTTCGCAAACATTAGATTTATGATTTTAAGTTTTGAGATCTTGTAGTTTATCTAATTCTGCATTTACTTATGGGGTATAATTTATCTATTGAAGATATTTTTTTTCTTATTCTGTTCGGTGGAGTTCCCTTATTAAAGATTTTATTTTACTTGTGCAAATTTATTTTTAGCATACAAAAAATGTAGTTCCCTAGTGAAAATATTCATTTTACTTGTATTATTAATAATAAAAGTGTGATTCCTTCTTTAAAATATTAATTATATTTGCTTTTTAATGTCTGAGATGTAATTTTCATACGACAATAATAACATATATACCCAATGAAATTTCATAAGCAGGGTTTGGAAAATTGATGTAATTTTTATATTTCCAAATAAAGTACTTATTAAATTTCCCAAATAAACTAAAATATGAACCGGACAATAATTCCGAACAAACTATATATTAGTAGTTATTATAAGGTGTACATTAAAGGAAATTTTGGCACCCCCCACTTTTAAATCCTAGATCTGCCTCTGCCCTCAAATGTCCCAACCAGTGGAATCACCGATCCCCCTATCACCAAATCTTCCAAATATAGATTATTCAATATGGCCTACTTTCACCATTTATTACTCCCCCTAATTACATATCAATAACTTCCTTAAACCCTCTTAAAGATATCTCCCCTTTGAGTGCTCCACCTTTAAATAGGGCATGCACAAAAATGTAGTGCCCGAAGATTCTGCGCAAACTTCATACAAAGGGGCTTTGGGAAATCGACCTTCAATCTCTGAGTGAAATCGCGTCAAACTTCATCATAGGTCGTATGAGGTTGCCAATGATAAACCCATTGTCATTTTCACCAAAGAGGAGAATAATATCCTTGTTCAAACATGTACATGGACAATTATTGGTAAGTTTCCCAGAATTCGGCCTTCTATTGATATTATTCGTAGTGAATTTGCGAAATATTTTCCAGGAAAAGGAACCATTAAGATTGGAGCTTATAACTTGAAACATGTATTTATCGACTTCCACAATCTGGATGATCATTTGAATGTCATTTCGAGGAAATTTATAATGGTTAGTTCAGATACAATGATGACTCTATATAAATAGACAACTAAATTCAAACCTGATGGTGAATCTTCACATGCACCTGATAGGATCACCTTACCAGACCTTCCTTGGTGCTACTATGAATGGGATTCCATATGTCGTATTGTTGAGCCTATTGGTATTCCTCTCACCGTGGATAAAACCACCATATCCAAATCCAGACCCACTACTGCTAAAGTTCGTGTAGAAATTGATCTTATAAGGCCTCTTCTCAGTGTAGTCAATGTTGAATTCAGAAATACTGATGGCAAGATAGAGATGTTCACTCAAAAAGTGAAATATGATTTGACTCCTTTTTACTGCTCACATTGCAAGGTACATGGCCATTATAAGTCTGCTTGCAGAGTGCTCCACCTTGAGCTGAGAATTGAGGGGAGAAATATTGATCCTCCCACCAATAACAAAGAACAAAGTAATGGTATTTACAACAGAAACAAATTTAGGGAACAGAGGAATTCTCATAGTACTAATTGGGAAAGGTTGTTTCCTCAACTGGTCCTACCAAGACTACATACAAAACAGATTGGAACAACACCACCCAAGGGGAGATAAATATAGTGCAAATAAGAGAAGATCCTAAAGAAGAGGGATGGCAAACTGTGACTAATAAGAAAGGTCAAGGAAACAATAATAGCAGTAATAATGTTGACAAGGCCATTCCAGATCAATCTAAAGGGAACAAAGCTAATAAAAATATAACTGGCAAAGGAGCAAATCAAACTCCTAAGGCTTCATTGTCTAGTAGAACTGTTGTTGTTTTACACAATTCCACTTGTCAAGTGGAGAGTATGGAAGTTGCAGGACCCTCTAATATCTATAATTTCTACCAGCAAATCAATACAGTAACAAAACACACTAGACTGGATAAGGAGAAAGGGCTCAACTAGAGGAAGAAGAATAATTTTCAGAAAATCAAGACTAATATCAGCAAACCACTACAAGATACAAATATCCAACTCCCCGTTATTGATGAAGTCAATATAGAGCTGGATCTTTCCTTAGTACCGGTTCAAGAAGGAAAGGATCATAGAGTGATTAGAAAGCCTAAGATATTTTCCTCAAGAGCCTTCATTCTTACTGATGTCTCATTAGAAAATGAAGAACAACTGGAACAACAAACTTACAGCCATACCATACCTCCTTTTCGCCTTGACCAATAGTTTCTAGATATGTGTCCAGGAAGCAAGGTTACGGTTTAAGAGCAAGTTTGCAATGATGATATTGAACCAGTCCTTGATATTCCGTGTATTATATCCAACAACAATCCTACCTTGTCTTGTAATCAAGGTATAATTGCAAAGTTTGATGACACTGCCTACAAAGATTGTGAGGTAGATATTGTAACGGATAATCATCATAAGACTATGATTTCTCTAAATCCGATGATGAATTTGTCAGAAGTTGTAGAAACTCTTTTCAGGAGGAAAGTGTGGCCAATACTCCCACGCAAAATGTTACCTACTTCAACAACCTCTCTCCTAGAGATTGCTCTAATTCCCATACTCCCAAATTTGTACCTCCAGCCATGAAAGAATAATGTATAAAGATATTATTACAAAACTTATCCCCTAATATTTCTAATGATTAGTATTCTTTCATAAAATATTAGAGGGATATGTTCTCAAAGTGCTACTAAAAGACTCAGCCCCCTTAAAAATGATTACGAGATTCCTTATATGTTCCTTCAAGAACTATGGTGAGAGCTAGGAAGATTGACAAATACACAAGGATGCTGGGCTATCATTTATGCTTCCATAATTGCTTTAGTAAAATTTGGATCTTTTGATCTTCTGAATGTACTTTGGATATAGTTGAAGACAATGAACAACATATTCTAGTCCACATAACTCAATCCTAGAGTCCTATTATTTTCTATGTCTATTTGTTTACCTAAAAAATGAATAGAGTTGAATTTATATGTAGTTCTAAGGATACGTGGTATAACTTGGTACAAATCGAAAAATTCAGTCGAAATATATATCGAATATTGACTATAAAAAAGGAATGAAATACAAACCAAATTGAGTAGAGAATGATTTATAAACAAGTAAGATGAATCAATGTCAAAGACCAAAAAGGATAATCTTTGCTATATATCAGTGTAATAATCTTTGAAACGTGAGAGTATCAATGTTTTCTTCTCTTGCTGTTCAATCTGTCCCATTACAGAAATGATACCCACTCTTAATATAGTGAAAAATTCCTACTTTGGATATAATAAAAAATACATAGTGGAGATCTCATGATAGATTAATTAATTAGCCTTTCCTTAATTCCCGCAGAGATTCTCTCCCTAAGTGCAGCTTCAACGACTCTTTGTCTCATAGTTCGATCTTGGTTGGTCTTGGTACTGATCTATCTCCGGATCTCGAGCTCGATGTCGACTCGAGCTCATAATCAACTCGAACTCGATATCGACTCGGGCTCGGTATTGACTCAAGATCGATATTGACTTTGAGCTCAGTATTGAATCATCCCGATATTGATTTTGAGCTCGGTATTGATCGGTCCCTAAATTTTGAGTTTGATAACCTGGCTTCGGATCTCATCTCGATATTATGAAGACGACCCTTGGTCCATCATGCTCCAATCTTGACTAACTATACGAAGGATAAAATCGGTTTTGATCGTATACACTATTATTTATAATAAATGTGATGAGCAAAAGAGATGTGCCCTATGGGATGAACTCAGGAACATTGCTAGTAAAGTCAATGGCCTATGAGGAGTAGTAGGGGATTTTAATATCATCACAAGTGCCGAAGAAGAAATAGGGGGCAGACCTTATAGAGTAGAAGAAAGCTTTGACTTTATTATCTCTTGCTTATCTGATTGTGATCTTCAGGATACAGTTTTTTTGGGCTCCATATTTACATGGAGTGACAACAAAGACCCTCCTAACACCATCTGGAAAAGACTTGATAGGCTTGCTTACAACTCAGACGGATTTGACAATTTTGGAGGAGCCTCTGTTATTCATATGTCTAGATCAAGTTCTTATCATGCTCCTCTCCTCATTTAATGCAATGCCAACAAATCTGATTTTATAAGGTACCTCAAATTCCTTAACACCTGTCATGACAATAAATACTTCTTAGAAGTAGTTCAATATGCTTGGGGCATTAATGTGTTAGAGAATCCTCTATATACCCTTCATCAGAAGATCAAGAATACTTGTAAATCTCTTAGTTTGTGGTCAAGAGAAACCTTTGGGTATATTTTTATGAGGAACCTAATAGATTAGAGATCCTCATCAGAAGTTTGGAGGATACTTCTTTTTGACTAACAATTGCTCTATCAACAAAATGAACCTATATAACGCCAAAGCTGAATTCACTAGATTCTTAAAGCTTCAAGATAGTGTTTTGAAGAAAAAATCCAGAGTTAAATGGTTTGAGTATAGTGATGCTAATACAACCTTCTTCCATGGTGTTATTAAAAATAGGAGAAAAAGATTGATGATTCAAAAAATCAAAGACATGAAGGGCAATTGGGTGGAAAGGATCAATAAGATTGAAGAAGCTGCTCTCAAAATTTTTGATCACTTGTTCACTGCTAAAGATACTCTTGAGGATAGCAGTACCTTGAGGGTGGTTAGACAAGTTGTTTATGATGAACTCAATGTTGCTTTGACTAGTATTCCTAATCTTGAGGAGGTAAAAGAATTTGTGTTATTCCCATTGATCCAAATAGCTCCCCAGAACCAGATGGTCTGACAGGCAGATTTTATCAATCTTGTTGGAACATTATATCATGTGACCTTCTTAGTGTTGTGGTATCTTTATTTAAAGGATCTTATTTGCCTAAATTCTTCACTCATACATGTATCATTATGCTTTCTAAAGTTGATGCTCCATAAAGTTTCTCTGACATTAGCCTATTAGTTCGTGTAATGTCTCTCTAGAAAGATTATCACTAAAATTATTAATGCTAGATTGGTAAAGATTTTTCTAAGATCATCATTCAAAACTAAAGTGACTATGTTAAAGGAAGAGCCATAACTGAGAACATATTGCTTGCACATGAGCTTTTCAATGACCTTGGCAAACCTAGGAAGGGAACTAATGTAGTTATCAAACTGGATATGGCAAAAGTTTATGACAGGACGTCTTGGCCTTTTATTTGCATTATGCTTAGGAAATTGGGCTTTGTAGAAGAATGGATTGAATTAATCCACAGATTTAATTCTAAAAACTCATATTACCTTATTGTGAATGGTAGCAAACATGTCTTCTTTAAATCTGAAAGAGGTCTCGAGCACGGGTACCCCTTTTCTCATTCTCATTTTATTCTTGGTGCGAAACTTATTTCCCGAATGCTCAACAATCTATATTCCAGCAGTAGGTACAAATGGTACTTTATGAATGACCAGGGACCTAAGATCAACCACCTATATTTTGTAGATGACACTATTATTTTCTGCACCAGTATAAAATACTCTCTTCAGCTCACATTGAAGACTTTAATTCAATATGAGAAGGTCTTTGGCCAACTGATCAACAAAAGCAAAAGCCGTTTTACTATGTCTCCAAGCACAACCCAAAGTACCATCACAAGAGTTTGTAGAATTCTAGGGATGGGTTAAGATCACTTCCCTATGAAATATCTAGGGTGACCTCTCCATTCAGGAAGGAAGAAGCTATCTTTTTACTCTGGCATGGTTTAAGGTAACTAAAAGAATCAGGGGGTGGCATTTGATGTTTCTTTCATTCGGAGGAAGAGCCATTCTCATAAGGCATATTCTTCTGGACCTCAATATTCACACTTTGGCTGTTGTACACCCCCCCCAAAAGTATTATTGACATGATTGAAAAGTATATCTCTATTGTAAGGCGCCGTAAAATTTTCTTTCCTAAAAATCCGTATTCCGTGATGCCAAAGTAAGTGTAGAGGTTAATAATAGTAATAATTCTCTGCGGCGAGTTTGGATTGAACAGTATACTAGGGAGTTGAAAAAAAATATTGGGCAGAAGTAAGCATTTCTGCGGCCCATTCTGCGACCGCAGAACCACTCTGCGGACCGCATACTGGTCGCAGAGTGGGGCAGTTTTCTGTGGCATTTTTGATGTCAATTTCGCGGCCATTATGCGACCGCATAACCGTTTCGCGGGCCGCACTCTTGTCGTATATCCCTCCTTGGGATTTTTTAGAGGGAGGTTTTGCGGTGCACTATGCGATCGCAGAACCATTCTGCGGTGCATTATGCGACGCAGAACAGGTCTGTGAGCCGCATAGTGATCGCATACCAGGTTAGTTTCTTTCTAGTTCTGGCACCAGATTTCACGGTCATTTCACGGACCGTATAACCATTATGCGGTCGCATATGCGACCACAGAACCTGTTCCGGAGTTTCATTTTTTGGGTTTTTAAACTCGACCCTATTCCGTTAAAACACATCCCATAGACCATTTTGAACTTATTTTCTGATATTTTTAGAGTGAGAGAGAGGGTCCTAGAGGGAGAAGTGATCTTCATCAAATTGCTCTTCAATTCTCACTTAAAACCTTGAAGATTATCGAGAGAGGCACCTAGGTCTTCTTTCAAAGATGTAAGATTCTATCACCCAAATTTTTAATTTTAAAATGTAACTAGAATGGGTCATTAGTAAGGTAATTCATGGGGATAGGAGTGCTTACCTTGCATGCATGTATGATTGAAGTATATGGGAAGATTGTGAGCTAAAAATGATAGAGAATGGGCTGGGGAATGACGGAATCTTCCACAAAAAGGGCCTTAAGACATTGATGCACACCTAGTGTTTGATAATATGCTCAAATAAGCTAAAACCATGTTCATCTTCCTAATTTTGGTTCAATTTTGTTATATTGCTAAAATAGATTGAAGGTACTAATATTCCGGAACATCTTAAAGTTTTATGAAGCTCAATTAAGGTATGTTGGCTAAACCCCCTTCTTCTTAGAATCGAATCCCATGGTGTTCATGTAGTTGGAGTAAGTCCTTGATCATTATTGAATTGGCTATTCCTAATGTGGTTGTGTTGAAGGATGTTTGTTCAATGTTTATTCTAAATGTTTCACCATGTCATCTTGCCATTTGAGAATATGTTCAAAATGTGGAATATGTGTTAGGAATGTTAAGACTTCATGTCAAGATCGAAATAAAGGTTGTTATGCCAAATTGTATGAAAAGACTCTATGTGCCTAAGATTCCCAAATTGCCCATATGTGAATCTAATGTATTGAATGGGAAGCCTTATTGTTGTGGATAATGATAATGATATTTGAATGTGGAAAAAGGGACTGGAACTATGAAATATGGCCAAGTGCCAAGAATAACTTTGTAATCGTAATCACTAGTGCTAATGAATTAAAAGTATATGAAAGAAGTATGATGTAAGATGATTGACTGAAAAAGATAATGTCTCAAATGAGATGGCCTAGCCGATCGGGCCAAGATCGGACTCCGTGTAAGAACACGGAGGTATTGTGGATGAAATTGTAAAAATGGCCGATGTCTCAAATGAGATGACCTAGCCGATCGGGCCGTGATCGGATGCCATATCGCACACATGGTGGTACTGTGCTGGAAATTATAACGAAACTATGGTAATGTATCAAATGAGATGACATAGCCAATCGGGTCAAGATCGGACTCCGTGTAAGAATACAGAGGTATTGTGAATTGTGGAATATCGGTACTAAAGATCACCCAACTTAATAATATGGAAATTGACTTGAAAACGTATATGATCCTTAACTTGTTGTTCTAATATCATTTGAAGCCCTTATTGAATTTTGACTGTTCCTCTTGTATTATTATTCATTCTATTGAGATGGTGTTTAGCTATACATACTAGTGCTATTCGACGGTACTAACATCCCTTTTGCCGGGGGCGCTGCATCTTTAAATGGATACAGTTGGTTACATAGCAGAAAGTGTTGATCACAGATAGTGGTACATCCTCTTCTCAGCGGACTCGGTGAGTCCCATTTCATTCCGGGGTCAAGTATTGTACCTTTTGTTTATATTGTGGTCACCTTTTGAGGTATAGCCGGGGGCTTATTGCCGGCACCATCTTTACTCTCTTTTGTATCTTTAGAGGTTCCGTAGATACTTTGTGGGTTGTATATGGGTGTTGGGAATGTTAAACAAGTTATGTTGTGATTGATCACTTGTTCTACTCGAACTATAAGAAATGTGTATTTTGAGACTTAAAGGCGCAATGACTAATGAAACGATTTAGGATTGTGTGAATGAGCTTCCTACTATATAATTAATGAAATCATGTCTTTTATTGATCATGGGTGAATTGGGTAGAAAGTATTTAACATGCTTGATCAGCCGGGTTCACTCGGTTGAGCGCCGGTCGAGCTTTTCGAGTTTGGGGCGTGAGAAACTTGGTATCAGATCCTAAGGTTTTAAGTGTCCTAGGATGTCTCGGAGCCGTGTCTAGTAGAGTCCTTCGTATCGGTGTGTTGTCGACCACATCTATAAGTTGGAGGCTACATGGACATTTAGGAATGTTACCCTTCTTCAACACTCCTGATCGTATAAATCTTGACTATAAGATTGTTTTCTAACTCTTGCGTTGAGATCCCAGGTAAGTTTAAACGCTCTTTCATCTATTCCAAGTAATGTTGTCATATGACATGACCAATAGGCAAAGGCATGAATATTAAGGAGATGGCACATGTATCTTGTTGAACGAATGGTATGGTATATAGGATAAGTACATAGTAGCATGAGCATAATTTATTCGAGAAAAGTGTTAAAAGTGATTACCCACCTCCAAAGAGACATTGATTTGATAAGTGAGACGTAAGCTTGAATAGCACATGTGGGTAGTGTGGGAAGCAAGTAAATGATCCTAAGGTGTGAAAGAAAATTGGTTATATAAGCACACGATATATGGGAGGCATGACCAGGAGGTTAATGATGAGAGTGTAAGTCTCTCCTAGGAGACAAGAAGTTATGAAAGGAGAGTCAATTGAACCCACGATGAGAAGACCCTTGTACTACAAACCTATAAGAATCCAAAAATGTACGAAGTTGTATTACACTCCTAAAGGATATTGACATGAGGAATTGGAATCCCAAGATCGTGTGGCTGAATAAGAGCAGAGAACTTATGAGGTTAATATCTTGGTGACTTAAATCTCCCGAATAGTCGACCATATATATGAGGGATAGAGACATGAGACATATGCCCCTGAAGTTGCTAAATTCAAGACTTGTGTCGAAATCCGGGACATTCGCCCCAAGTGGGGGAGGAAGGGCCATAGTGAGGCCACTTAAATACAATGAAACAAGAGTAAGATTATGTAGCTATGATGTTTGAATATTCTTTTGAAGATAGGTGTAACTTGAAAAGAGATAATGGGTAACGTGATTCTCTAAAAGGATATGCTAATGATAAACCACGAGTACCCCAAAAAGGTGGAAGGTTAAGGAAGGTAAATTCTTCATACATGGAAATGTGAATGATAGGGTCAACGATCCTAGAAACTAAGAGTATGTTTGTAAAGGGATTTTATACTTGTTAGAGGGTCAGGAACAATGGAACCCAAATAAGTACTATAGGTCAAATATGAAAGGTTGCGAGTTTTTAGAATGGGTTAACCATGGATTTGCGATTTAGCTAAAGTTCCAAGGCTTTAAGAAAGACATAATGAGTGGGAGAGATAAATGTGATGTTATAATAACCCAAGAGTTCATATGGACTTGATGGAGAGTCTCTTAAGAATCTTACAAGCAAGGAAGTGTTAAGTGATACACGGATGGACACACTTTCCCACGGATGGACACACTTTCCCACGGATATCCCAACAAGTGTCAAGCGGCGAGCGGGATGAATTCCCAACTAAGGGAAAAGACCACGTAACGTATGGAAGAGTGCATAGCTATTCACTAACTAGAAAGAATGAGGCGAGAAGAATTGGAAGAAAATCTATAAATTGAGATGGTCATGGTTATCGCAAATAGTTTGTATCAGAATGGTGGACTCGCCTAGAGCACAAGTGTTAATAGAAGATGTAATGCAGCCAACTTGAGTGACACTGAATATCAACTAAAAGAATTAGAGGGAGTTCATGTCTACATATTACATTAGAAAGTGAGAATACTGGTAATGAAGTGGTGGTGTGATCAACTCAACAAACCAGGTACAATGATACTACGAGCTCATGGGAGGCAGACACGTGTGTGGCACAATAAGGCTGTCAACTATGAATTAAGGGCAAAATAAGATGGGAATGAATGTTCTAGTCACAAAGAAAATATAGTGCCAGCATATGTACGAAACAGATTGAGAGAGGATGAATACTTGTTACGAACCAAACATGTTTAACATGATAGCTATTAGGCTGCAATACCAGGAAACACTATTGGTGACTACAATGCTGGGAATAAGGCGAGTTACTCATCGAGGATGGAATCAGGTGGACCAAGTCCTACCCTTTTAAGAAAAACAAGAAGTCGTCGTTGAATAATTTAGGAGGATCTCAAGTTTCAGAAAAGGACCTGTTCGGGCCAATGAATTGAATATATATAAAGGGTGTTGATATATGTTTTAGGAAGTGTTTAGCAGTAAAGAGGGATCGTGAGAATGTTCACAAGGGAAGTACAGTGGTTTCTTAAAATCCTATAAGACTTATAAGGAGGAAAGAGAGTGACCAAGAAAGGCCTGAGCACGATGTTACTTCACATTTGAGGCAATGTCATACAGGTTGATGTTATCAGGGTGTGCGCGCAAGCTAGCAGATTTTATTCATTTGAAACAGATGGTCATATAAGAAGACTGGCTTAGTAATGTCTTTTGTTGAGAAATTTGGAAAACAAGTTGCAAGTACTAATAAGATTGTAACCGTATCAAGGAAATTTTTGTAGAACTCAATTCCTAGGAGGTCATATGAATGAGAAATCTGATATAGATGTTCCACTAATGATGCAATGGGGCAAGACGATCATTTATACCTCTAGGCAACTCAAGAATCATGAAAAGAATTATCCAACACTTGACTTAGAACTTGCGGCGGTGATTTTTGCATTAAAGATTTGGCGTCATTATCTGTATGGGGTCCATGTGGATGTATTCATGGACCACAAGAGGAGCTGAATCTGAGGCAGAGAAGGTGGCTTGAGTTACTCAAGAATTACGACATCGATATCCTATATCACTCGGGGAAAGTCAATGTTGTGGCGGATGCTCTTAGACGAAAATCTATGGGTAGTTTGGCATACTTGGAGATATGTCAAAGGCCGTTGGCCAAGGAAGTTCACCGATTGGCTAGTTTGGGAGTCCGTCTTGTGCACTCTAATGAAAGAGGGGTAATTGTACAAAATAGGGCTGAATCATCGCTTGTTGTGGAAGTAAAAGAGAAGCAATACAACGATTCATTTTTGGTGCAATTGAAGGAGGGGATTCAAAAACATAAAACTATGGCTTTTACTCTTGGCATGGACGATGGTACACTAAGGTACCAAGGGCGACTATGTGTTTCGAATGTAGATGGTCTCCGGGAAAGAATCATGACCGAGGCTTACGCTTCTAGGTATTCCGTGCATCCAGGTTCTACAAAGATATATCACGATCTCAAGGAAGTCTATTGGTGGAATGACATTAAAAGGAATGTGGCGGACTTTGTGGCAAGGTGTACAAACTGTCAGCAAGTGAAGGCCGAACATCAACGACATGGTGGGTTGGCACAAAATATAGAAATTCCAATGTGGAAGTGGAAAATGATTAATATGAATTTTGTGGTAGGATTACCACGCACTCCACGCAAGTTTGACTCAATTTGGGTGATTATGGATCGGCTCACGAAATCAGCTCATTTCTTGCCAGTTAAATCTACCGACACAGCGGAACAGTACGCTCAGTTGTATATCAAGGAAATAGTCAGGCTACATGGTACTCCAGTTTCTATCATTTCCGATCAAGGGGCTTAGTTCACGGAAAAGTTTTGGAAGAAATTTCTGCAAGGTTTGGTACTCAGGTGAATCTTAGTACAACCTTCCATCCACAAACCGACGGGCAAGTAGAGCAGACTATTCAGATGCTTGAGGACATATTGCGTGCTTGTGTTCTTGATTTCAAGGGTAGCTGGGATGATCATTTGCCATTCATAGAGTTTGCTTATAACAACAACTTTCATGCAAGTATTCAGATGGCACCATTTGAGGCACTGTATGGTAGGAGATGTAGATCTCCCATTGGGTGGTTCGAGATTGGGGAAGCAGAGTTGATAGGTCCAGACCTTGTACATCAGGCTTTGGAAAAAGTTAATATCATAAATGAGCGGTTGAAAACTGCTCAGAGTCATCAAAAATCCTATTCGAATGTCCGACGCAGAGACTTAGATTTCAAAGAAGATGATTGGGTATTCTTGAAGGTTTCCCCCATGAATGGTATTATACGGTTTAGGAAAAAGGGGAAATTGAGCCCGAGGTATGTCGGGTCGTACAAAATCATCCAGAGTATCGGTGAGGTGGCGTACAAGCTTGAGCTACCACCTAAGATGTCATTAGTGCACCCGGTATTCCATGTGTCTATGTTTAAGAAGGTAGTTGGAGATCCGTAAGCTATTGTGCCGGTTGAGACCATTGAGGTTAATGGAGAATTGTCATATGAAGAAATTCCAGTTGCCATTCTTGATAGGTAAGTCTGAAAGTTGAGAAATAAATAAATTGCCTCCGTGAAAGTGTTATGGAAAAACCAGCATGTTGAAGAGGCCACTTGGGAGGCCGAGGAAGAGATGAAGAAGAAGTATCCTTACTTATTTGAGTAGCTGTGTAATCCTTTTTATGAACTTGTCGCGTATGAATTTTGTATCGCTTGTTCAGTTAATGTTAAGGTATTCCTTTTGATTATATGTTGCTTATGAGGCCACAACTGGTACTGTTATGAGTTTGTTACGTCGTTAGGTTGTGCATATGTTTGTAAGATATGTTTCTGGGGTTCTCTGACAGGTAGATAGGCCTAGTTACAAAGGAAACTCTGGCGAAAGTTTTGAAAATTTGAGGAGTTAGTTAAATTTAGGGCTGCTGGTGTGGGGTATGAAAATAAACTGAGTTGCATAGGGTGGTAATAATGGACCCTGATCCTCATTCGAGGACGAATGATCTTGAGTGGGGGAGGATGTAAGGCCCCGTAAAATTTGTTTTCCTAAAAACCCGGATTCCAAGATGCCAAAGTAGGCGCAGAGGTTAATAATAGTAAAAATTCTCCGTGGCGAGCTTGCGATACATGGTTCAGACTTTTTGGATTGAACAATGCGCTGGAGAGTTGAAGGAAAATATTGGGAAGAAGTACGTATTTTTGCGGCCCATTCTGCGGCCGCAGAACCACTCTACGGATCGCAAACTGGTCGCAGAGTGGGGCAGTTTTCTGGGGCATTGTTTATGTCAATTTTGCGGCCCTTATGCGAACGCATAACTATTTCACGGGCCGCACTCTTGTCGTATATCCTGCCTTGGGATTTTTCGGAGGGAGGTTCTGCGGTGCACTATGCGACCGCAGAACCATTCTGCGGTGCATTATGCGACCGCAGAACAGGTCTGCGGGCCGCACAGTGACCGTAGACCAGGTTAGTGTTTTTCTAGTTCTGGCAGCAGATTTCACGGTCATTTCGCGGACCGCATAACCATTATGTGGTCGCATCGAACCTATTCTGGAGCTTCATTTTTGGGGTTTTTAAACCCGACCCTATTCCGTTAAAATACATCCCATAGACCATTTTGAACTTATTTTCTGATATTTTTAGAGTGAGAGAGAGGGTCCTAGAGGGAGAAGTTATCTTCATCAAATTGATCTTCAATTCTCACTTAAAACCTTGAAGATTATCAAGAGAGGCACCTAGGTCTTCTTCCTAAGAGGTAAGATTCTATCACCAAAACTCTTAATTTCAAAATGT
Source organism: Nicotiana tomentosiformis (assembly GCF_000390325.3). NCBI lineage: Eukaryota > Viridiplantae > Streptophyta > Magnoliopsida > Solanales > Solanaceae > Nicotiana > Nicotiana tomentosiformis. The sequence continues at coordinate 38,980,339 of NC_090823.1, forward strand.
AACTAGAATGAGTCATTAGTAAGGCAATTCAGGGGGATTGGAGTGCTTACCTTGCATGCATATATCCTTGAAGTATGTGGGAAGATTGTGAGCTAAACATGATAGAGAATGGGTTGGGGAATGATAGAATCTTCCACAAAAAGGGCCTTAAAATATTGATACACGCCTAGTATTTGATAATATGTTCAAATGAGCTAAAACCATGTTCATCTTCCTAATTTTGGTTCAATTTTGTTATATTGCTAAAATAGATTGAAGTAGCTAATATTTCGGAACATCTTAAAGTTTTAAGAAGCTTAATTAAGGTATGTTGGCTAAACCCCCTTCTTCTTAGAATCGAATCCCATGGTGTTCATGTAATTTGAGTAAGTCCTTGATCATTATTGAATTGACTATTCCTAATGTGGTTGTGTTGAAGGATGTTTGTTCAATGTTTATTTTAAATGCTTCACCATGTGATCTTGCCATTTGAGAATATGTTCAAAATATGGAATATGTGTTAGGAATGTTAAGACTTTATGTCAAGATCGAAATAAAGGTTGTTATGCCAAATTGTATGAAAAGACTCTATGTGCTTAAGATTCCCAAATTGCCCATATGTGAATCTAATGTATTGAATGGGAAGTCTTATTGTTGTGGATAATGATAATGATATTTTAATGTAGAAAAAGGGACTGGAACTATGAAATATGGCCAAGTGCCAAGAATGAATTTGTAATCGTAATCACTAGTGCCAATGAATTGAAAGTATATGAAAGAAGTACGATGTGAGATGATTGGCTGAAAAAGGTAATGTCTCAAATGATATGGCCTAGTCGATCGGGTCGAGATCGGACTCCATGTAAGATCACGGTTGTATTGTGGATGAAATTGTGAAAATGGTTGATGTCTCAAATGAGATGGCCTAGCCGATCGGGCCGTGATCGGACGCCAAGCCGCACACATGGTGGTACTGTGCTGGAAATTATAATGAAATTGTGGTAATATCTCAAATGAGACGACCTAGCCAATCGGGTCGAGAGCGGACTCCGTGTAAGAATACAGAGGTATTGTGAATTATGAAATATCGGTACTAAACATTACCCAACCTAATAATATTAAAATTGACTTGGAAATGTATATAATCCTTAACTTGTTGTTCTAATATTATTTGAAGCCCTTATTGAATTTTGACTGTTCCTCTTGTATTATTATTCATTCTATTGAGATGATGTTTAGCTATACATACTAGTCCTATTCGATGGTACTAATGTCCCTTTTGCCGGGAGTGCTGCATCTTTAAATAGATGCAGGTGGTTACATAGCAGACAGTGTTGATCACAGATAGTGCTGCATCCTCTTCTCAGCGGACTCGGTACCGGCACCATGTTTACTCTCTTTTGTATCTTTAGAGAATCCGTTGACACTATGTGGGTTTTATATGGGTGTTGAGAATGTTAAACAAGTTATGTTGTGATTGATCACTTGTTCCACTCGAACTATAAGAAATGTGTATTTTGAGACTTAAAGGCACAATGACTAATGAAACGATTTAGGATTGTGTGCATGAGCTTCATACTGTATAATTAATGAAATCACGTCTTTTCTTGATCATGGGTGAATTGGGTAGAAAGTATCTAACAGGCTTGCTCGGCCGGGTTCACTCGGTTGAGCGTCGGTCGCGCTTCCCGAGGTTGGAGCGTGACATCTATATTTTCTTATCTCGACTTGAAGAGGGAGGCAAGCACCAAAGGGTCTCTTGATACAATCTTTGTTTTTCATATGAGGAAGGAGGTGCCAACTACAAGAGACAAGATGTCATTTGTTTGGTTTTCAATGCTAAACAATGGTGGAAGTTTAGAACCACTTGTTCCCCGTGGTCCCTATTTATGAATCCAAGTACTGTGGTAGTTCACATCCTCTAACGGAGTCATGGACTTAGGATAAGTCCCATAGTTGGAAAGCTATGTGTGGCATCAAGGATAAGGTGGACTCTAACGTCTTATGGAATATTGATAAGGGAAATATTAACTTCTGATTTGATAACTAGTCCACCATTAGACCTTTGTACAATGAGATTGATGATGGCTTGGCTCAACACAATATTCTCATATGTAGCATTTATAGATAGGAAATGGGATTGGTTTTTTCTCCATGTTCAACTTCCACACTATATTAAGTGGCAAATCTCTCAAATGCATATTATCCTCAATCCTGATGCTGATGACATCCCATACTAGATATGCTCAAGCATAGGTAACTTCACTGTTGCTACTGCTTGGAACCTTCTCAGACAGAGGAGATACACAAATTAATATTTCACGACCCAACTCCATGTCAGACCGTGATGGCATCCAACACCATTGCTGGACAAGTCAATAGTAAACAACTTAGTGATTTTCCGTTTAGCTTTACTTATATTTTTAAAATATTTGGTAAATAAATGATTTTTTAAGGCAAATAAACGGAAACATCTAAAAACAGTTATAACTATTGAATTACAACCCAAACTAAAAATCAAAGTCTACTAATACGTGCCAAGATCTGGTATCACAAGTGTATAGGCAATCTAGTTGAATATACAAAAGAGTACCAACCTACTGTCTAAAAGGGAATAGACAAAAAAATAGAGCATAATAGTGACCCCAACTGTTGCAGGACGGCTCGGAAGGAAGCTAACCGTGAAGTCTCGAGATGGGGATCAAAACTGCGCACCAGACTGGTAACCAGATGCACCTGCCTCAGATTCTGTATAATTAAGTACAGAAGTGTAGTATGAGTATATAAACAATATGTACCCAGTAAGTATCCCACCTAACCTCGAAGAAGTAGTGACGAGGGGTCGACTTGACACTTACTAGGCCAATAATAATATAATTAAAGTATTATACTAAGCATGGATATCATGAATGATACTGTCAGTTCAACAACAGGAAGAGATAAGTCCTTCTTTCATAATTATAACTTACATTTCAGTAATACCATTTAACAACTTACATTTCATGGCCTTTAAGAAGAATAAATCATGGAGAATTTCTAAATAATTAGCATGCGCAATTATGCCGAGGTCGTACGGCCCGATCCAATAAAATATTTAAACTGTGCATTGCCGAGGGTCGAATGGCGCGAACCATAGATGCATCTATTTTTCCCTCTCGCGAATCATACATGCGACACAATCAAATATAAATTTAAGGAATTACCTTACTCGCGAATCATACATGAAATGCGGTTACCCAAAAATCTCATAAATGTTTATAGAACTCTCCCATTCTTTTCAAAATATGACATTCAAATGAAAACTTTTAAGATCCCATTATTTTTCCTCAATTCCAATTCCTTTTGAAACATTTAATAAGCCCACTCCATTCCGCCCTTCTCAAGGCAAACAATACACATAAAGCAATAATAATATCAACGAGGCATGGTGTACGCCTAAGACTACCCGGATATAACAAGAATAGTAACTACATACGAACTCTCGTCACTTCGTGCGTACGTGGACCCCCACAAACAACAACACATATTAATTTAGTTCACCTATGGGGTACTTTTCCTCTTACAAGGTTAGAAAGGAGACTTACCCCGCCTCAAAGGCCTACTTCCCAATTCAAGAGCGCGCTTAAACCTCCAAATTTGATGCCAAACGGCTCGAAACTAGTCAAACATTACATAAACTAATCAATCTATGCTCAAAAGTTCATAATTTCACCCTTTAAGTGATTACCCAACTTAAATTGCAAGATTCCTAAAATTCACCCCCGGACCCACATGCTCGGATTTCGAAAATTTTTAAAGAAAGTTGTTACCCATAACCATAGGAACATAAATATATAATTTTTACTAAATTCCATAACGAATTTCGTGGTTAAATCTCATTTTTATCAAAAATTTAGGTTTTCATCTAAACACGTAATTTTCACTAATTTACATGTTATAACCTACCCATAAATCATGTATTTAACTCATATTTGATAGGAATTACTTACCTCAACTAGTTGATGGAAATTCCCTCTCTAACCAGCTCCAAAATTACCCCCAAGAAGAGTAAGAAGTGAGCAAAAGTGCTCAAACCCCGATTTAAAACATCACTGCCCTTCAGTGACTTCCGCACCTGCGATTCCGCTTATGCGGACAACTCGCGCAGGTGCAGACCAAAGCCAGGCTGCCTCCTCTCACTTCTACGCCCAGGTGATCGCACCTGCAGCCACTCATAAGCGAAAAATGACGCGCATTTGCGACACTGCCCGCTCCTGCGATGCCTGCCTTTGCACATGCGCTTTCACATGTGCGTTCCTTCTTCTGCTTCTGCGATGGCTAGGCAGCCTATGCTGGGACGCACCTGCGGCTGACCAAGCGCAGGTGCGATTATGACATCAGCTAGAGTTTCAGCTTTGGCTTCCAAATTCCAACTTGGTCCGAGCCTCGTCCGATTGACACTTGGGGCCCCCGGGCCCCCGTCCGAACGTACCAACAAGTTTGAAATCAGAAAACGAACTCGCTCGAACTTTTGGAACGCCCGAAACAACATTAAAACTAAGAATCACACCCTAAAACCAATTGAATCAAACTTAAGAACTTCAAGTTCTTCAATTTACTTCCAATGCGCCGAAACGTATTTATACTACTCAGAATGACACAAAATTTTGCGTGCAAGTGTTAAATGATACTACGGAACTATTTTCGATCTCGAAATTCCGTTTGAACCTCGATATTACCAAAACCCGCTCCAAACTAATTTTTTTTAAAGAACTTCTAAAACCTTCAAGAACCAACTTTCACTATTGGGCGCCAAAACGCACCCGGGTCTTCCAAAACCCGATCCGAACATACGCCCAAGTCTGAAATCATCATACGAACCTATTTGAACCGTCAAATCTCGATTCCGAGGTCGTTTACTCAAAATGTTGATCGAAGTCAAACTTGGCCTTTCAAGCCAACCTTAAGGAACCAAGTGTTCCGATTTCAACCCAAACTCTTCCAAATCCCGAACCAACCATCCCCGCAAGTCATAAATCAGTAAAAGCATGTACGAGAAGTCTTATTTAGGGGAACAAGGTTCTAGAAAGCAATATGACTGGTCGGGTCGTTACATAATATAACTCCAAGATTGGGCACAATGACATTCCTTTTATAATGTCATTCTTAACCTGGAGAGAAATTAATGACACAGTCTCCACTGATGATAAGATCATCAGGTTTGGTGTTGAATTACCCTCTGTTTGCTCATGTTACATGAGTGCTGGAATGACCAATGAATATGAGACATTGGAACATCTATTCTGTAAAGGCTAATATGCTTAAAATATATGAAAATACTTGGTTGGTCCTCTAGGGATTGCATACAGAAATGTTAATATGAGAATTCTTATCATCAATTGCTGGATCAGAGGGCTAAGAACTCTGTTATTGCTTATGTTCTTAAAATACTCCCTCCCCCTTCTTCAAATGTACTCCATTCAAAAGTGACAATAAAATCGTGACTCAATTAAGGAAAAGAAATACCAAAGTCTCGACATTAATCACCCCAGTCATCTCTTTTTACAATCTAATAATATAATACATTACTCAAGTACTCTCAAGTCAATTACATTGTTGGAGTTGACATCCAAGCAGCATAAATTCAAATTCAATACTAAACCCAAAGCATACATATAATTTCATCAATCACTATCTTAGTTCACCAAATAAATCCCTTTTCCCATTTTCTCATATTTCAAACAATGTAAATCCGACGAGTTTAGGCTAGTAAAATTATCTTTGGCAGTCAAGGGTTCATGAAGTTTGTTTTTGACTGGTGGGGATTTCTCCAAAAAGTGAAATCTATGAAAATTTGAAGAATCCAATTATACTTTCTGTGAATTCTTCCAATTCATTACAGTAAATACAAAAACAATCAGCACAACAGTAGAGCAATTTTTATATTAACACAGAATCTACTGTCTACATACTGAAAAGCACAAAGGGGACAATTATTTTATTTAATGTTACACAACATTAAAAGTTTCAAAACGAACACATATACACTCTACTTTTTGCTCTTTTTTTGTGTGTTTTGATTGCTAACTTCATCGTCACGTATGATTAGGTTCCTTCCCTTCCTAATATCTCTTGATGAAAATTTTCTCTTCAGAGTTAACACTATCATTGACATGTAGATCTTCCAGAGAGTCTTCAAAGTTGTCCAAAGAGACATCAGTAGATTCCTAAATAGTTTTCAGAAGAAATCTTATTTACATATCTTTTGAATATGTTAATTTTATACTAGTAGGAAGTTTGCTAAATAAAACAGAATAGAAAATTACCTTCCCTTCAATAAGTCCTTCTGTTTCAATGTTATCCTGCACTTTGCTTTTCCCCCTCAGAAGCAACAAAAACAAAGCATATTTACAGCGTATACGTAAATCTAGATTACCATTTGAAACAATCTATATCACAATACCTTTTGTTCTTTCCTTTTTCTATATTGCAATTCCAGGTTTCTCATCTGGAATGAACAACTTGATACCGAATAATTTTCAAGCTCCTCTTTAAGATTAAAATTGTTTAATCTTAGCTTGAAAACAAATTCTTTGCCGCAAAGGCTTTGAATTTGTGGCGGTACATTTTTTCTATCCGACGACAACCTATTGAACTTGTGAGCGGATGTATCAAAGAGCTTCTCCACAACAACATTAAATAAAATCACAGCAGTCTCTCCAGTTTTGTCTCTTATATTTACGTGTATTTAGTACCTAAAGTTATACAATCAGTTAGAATAAATGAAAATATAATTCATTATATTATTACTTGCTTCCTTACTTCACCAACGGAAACTTGCATTCTTTAGCGCAAATGTGGCATGTATAAACATCGTTTGCAGATACAATCTTCTTGGAGCAGGAGTTGCATGAAATGTACTACCAATCAAAATAGTTGTCCATTTCTGTAATGTTGCCCCTCACTACAACAATGTATTTCTAACATTAAAAAACTCTATTTAGTAGAAGCATCTTGAAGAATTGAGGTTTTAAAAATGAAGAAGCAGAAATAGGAAAATACTAACATATATTTTCGGCATTCCAGTCAGACTCCAACAACTCAGTAATGTTCATCATGTTCAGAAACATCTCTTTCTCAATGGGAATGCTATTGACATTAGAGCTGCCGATAGTTTGTACCTGCTAGAATAATAATCACGGGGCGAGAACAACATTAGCGTACCTGTCAACGATGCGGAAGAATTGTTGAACTACCACTGAAACAATTGCCTCAAATCGAACTTTGAATCACTAGGAAACCAAGTTAATCTTCCACTAATTAGATGCCCTAACTTATGTGTGTTTTTCATGTAGAAAGGATTAGTCAGAGAAAATTCTTATGCTTGAAAGTTCTGTATTTTCTCCTTAACATAAATAGGCAGAGTAATAGCGGTTAAGGAAGATAACCCACCACTCACCCATTTTTTTTGCACGTTCAGTTTAGTGGAGTTTGTGGTCTAGTGGTAACTTCCCTTAACCTCTCTCACTTATCTCTCCTGAACGGGTTGGGTCAGCCCACATGGAGCGATCCACGACCCATAATCCAACATCTCCCACTTTTCTCATAGTGGGCTAGACCGATATCTTTGACACACAGTTCATACTGGCAAATAGTAGGTGCGACCTGCGAGCACAAAGAGCTGTAACATTCCAAAACCAATTAAAGGTTGTACTAAAGCTCTATGTAGAAATCCAATCACATATGAAAAGGATTCACTGCTAGCGTGAGGATATTATTACTCGCAATACCCCAAACATCATTCGTTATTGCAATAGCTACTTATTCGATCCCTCATCCTCGAAAGATACTCAAGTTCTCATATAACATTGTATCCACAATTATACCCAATACCCTCATGGTAAGTGTAATGGTCGACCTATAAATACAAGTTAAATTACTAAATTTTAGTCGTCTTCCCTTTCTACTCGAATCTTTTCATTCCAAATCAACTGCTTTCCTAGACATGCACTGTATTGCCGAATCACTCATGACTATTAGTGGCATGCTAAAGTAGCAACACTGATTGGAACTTCAAGAGATAGTACAAGGTCAAAGGGTATTTCAATAAAAGTTAATATAACTTCTTTGGGATCTCACACAATGAAGAAGCATGGATTCATTCTTCCATTATCCCATGGTCGATAGCACACGTGGTATGAAACACATATTATAGTGTTCTCACCTTATATTGGCGCGTGTGTCTTATTCTTTTAATCATTCAACACCGTACATATCTTTGTCTAGACACCTTCAAATGTCTAACCTAGGTTTCTCACTTCAATAATCCTCAAATCTAACTTTTTGGAGAAACTCACATCTAGCTTACAAAATAAGTCATAATCGAATATTAAAATTCGTAAGCCTGACAAGCTGTCAAGACTGACCTTAATAAGTAAATATAACCTCGCATTATCCAAGGTTCTATAAGGTCTCATCTCTTCACGATTCTTAACGTAAGAGGTGATCGCTCGCGTGAGAGAGCCAATCTCGTGACTTGTTCGACACACTTTATCAACAAAACATTCATCATATGCATACGAGATATAAGCATAATTCAAGAGTCAAATATTGATGAGCATATTATAATAGTAAAGTCATTTTACAATACATAAATATATTCATATCCTTTACAAACCTAAAGCCATAACATGTTTCTCAAACATGTCTCTAGATATCGCCTTTGTAAAAGGATCAACTATCATGCTTCGCGTAGGAATGTACTGTAAATTTTTCTCTCCACTTGCTACCATGTCTCTTACAAAGTTATACTTGATTTCAATGTGTTTGGTCTTGCTGTAATACTTAGGATCTTTTGTATATGCAATAGCAGCTTGACTATCACAATATAGAGTCATGGGACCCTGAGAGTTCTTTGTAATATCCAAATGCTCAAAGAATCTCTTCAACCAAACAACTTCTTTTACTACAGACGCACAAGCCACGAACTCAGCTTCCATCGTTGAAAGGGTTGTGCAGGTTTTTTTCTTACCTTTTCATGATATAGCACCACCATTAAGTAAGAAGGAATAACCGGATGTTGATTTTCTATCATTCCGGTCACCAGCCCAATCAGCATCTGTATATTCTCTTAAGTATAAATTATTTCCACTATAACATAGTAAATAATTTGCAGTTCCCTTCAGGTATCTGAAAATTCTCTTCACAGCTTTCCAATGATCTCTTTCAGGATTTTGATGCCTGATCTCTTCCAGGATTGGATTGATGCCTGCTAACCAGACCTACGACATAACAAATGTCTGGGTGAGTACACATCATAGCGTACATCAAGCTCCCGATAGCACTTGAATATGGAACTCGAGACATAACTTCCTTTTCATTTTCAGTATTGGGACACATTTCAGGGCTTAAAGTTTCACCTCTCGCTATAAGAGTATCCATGGATTTGCAACTATTCATGCGAAAAAGCTCCAAAATTTTCTTTATATAAGTTTCTTGAGATGGACTCAATAACTTTTTACAACGATCTCTTTGGATCTTAACTCCAAGGATATAGTCTGCCTCACCCATATCTTTCATGTCAAATAACTTTGAAAGCCATGACATGATAGTTTTTAAATACTCCAAATTGTTTTCGGTCAATCAAATATCGTCCACATAAAGAAAAAGAATTACAAATATCCCATTGGACTTCTTCACATAAATGCAATGGTCTTCATTGATCATGGTGAAATCATATGAGATCACCTCCTTGTGAAATCTCAAATACCATTGCCTTGACGATTGCTTCAGGCCATAAATCGATCTTTTCAATTTACAGACCTTCTTTTCTTGGCCTTTGACGATGAAGCCTACATGTTGTTCCATGTAGATTTCTTTGTTTAGTTCTCCATTGAGAAAAGATGTCTTCACTCCATTGAGAAAATATTTCCTCATAATCTATTCCGGCTTCTTGAGTAAAGCCTTTTTCCACCAATCGTGCCTTGTATCTTTCTATTGACTCATCCGCTTTGTATTTAACTTTGAGAACCCATTTATTCCCAATGGCTCTACGCCCAGGCGGAAGGTCAACTAGATCCAAGACTTTGTTGGTTTTCATGGACTCTAATTCTTCTTTCATTGCTTTCATCCACTTATCTTTTCCAGGGCTAAATAAAGCCTCAATCACAGACTTTGGCTTATCCATTTCTGTAGGAGATACCAAGAAAACATAATCTTCAATGTCATAAAAAACATTTGGGTATATGTTTCCTGACACTCTTTCGTAGTTGAAATTCAGGTTCGTCAGAAGGATTTTGGGATTGAGAGTTTTCACTCCCACTCGGATCAAGAATAAGATCTTGATCAATTTGATTATTAACTGTGTCAGAAGACACTTGCTGACTGTCTGAGTTCAACATTTCATAAAGAGTCTCTCCATTCTTTACCTCGCCCTTCTTTGGAAAATCATTTTCCAAAAATGTGACATCTCGCGATTCAATTTCAGTAACACTTCCATCCTCTAATTCACCAATGAACACATACACTTTGGAGTGTTCTGAATATCTTATAAAGATATATTTCTTGCCTTTTGGACCTAATTTACCAAACTTGCTAAAAGAATCTTTTACATATGCAGCACAACCCCAAGGTCGTAAATCCTTTGAGTTTGGTTTATGACCTGTACATAGCTCATAAGGAGTGGAAAAAACTGATTTAGAAGGCACTTTGTTCAATATGTAAGTTGCAGTCAATAGCGCATCTCCCCAAAAGGAGATAGGTAAATTTGCCTGAGCCATCATGGATCTTATCATGTCCAATAATGTTCTATTCCTCCTTTCTGCTATACCATTTTGTTGAGGCATGTACGGAATAGTTAACTGTCTGGTGATTCCCTTTTCATTGCACAATTCTTTAAATTCTTTTGAAACATATTCACGCCCTCTATCGGCTCTTAAGGTCTTAGTCCTTTTGTCTAATTAATTCTCAACTTCATTCAAATATTTTTTAAAGCATTCAAGTGCTTCAGATTTATGAGAAATCAAATAGACATAACCAAAGTGTGTGAAATCATCAATGAACGTAATAAAATATAAAGCACCAGACCTAGCCCTCACATTCATTGGACCACAGATATCATAATGTATTAATTGCAATGGAAAATCAGCTCTCTTAGCCTTTTCAAATGGTCTACGTGTAATCTTTCCGGCAAGGCAATTTTCACAAGTTGGCATTTCAATTTTAGAGAAAGAACCAAGATGTCCTTCCTTAGCCAATCTATTCATTCGATCCTGCCCTATGTAACATAATCTTGCATGCCATGTAATAATATCAACATCATTGTTACTAGAATAACATTCCATAACACATCGGTCAACATAATAGTTATACATAGAAGGATTACAATATAACACAATAAAATCATCATAACGATGTCCAAAACCATAAAAAATATTGTCTTGAGTAATTCTAAGACCACTGCGACTAATGTTCAAATTGAAATCTAAATCTAGAAGAACAGACATAGAGACTAAGTTTCGTCGAATCTCTGGAACATACAAGATGTCATGCAACATCAAAGATCGGACACCACACATGTCTATTCTGCAAGTGCCTATCCCTTTGACTTCAAGTTTTGCATTATTTCCCACATATACATGCTTTGATCCAGGTGAAACTCGACAAAACTCTATGAACGCTTCTCTATCATGGCTCACATGGTGGGTGGCCCCTGAGTCTACAATCTACACATGATAAGATTCAGCTAGTAAAACAGTGCTAGAAACATATATAGCACTAAGAGATACATTTTGAAATGATACCTTTTTCGGCTCAGTGCACTCACGAGCAAAATGCCTTGGAACTTGGCAATTATAGCACTTCATCTTACTATTGTCTTTCTTCTTGTAGAACTGTTTTTCTTTATTAGAATTTGGTTTGTTTCTTTTCTTGAAGGATCTTTCTCCGGTCTCCTTACCCTTTCCGTCATTTTTTCAATTTCTCTTGATCTTGAAGCTTGATTTCTTTGTACCACTTGATTCTGCCACAATGGCATTAGGTACAACTTTAACAGCACCAAGCCGCTCGTCTTCAAGCTCCACATGACGGACAATATCAACAAAAATTTTGATGCTATCATTGTGGGTCAAGTTAACCTTCAGATGTTCCCAATTATTAGGAAGAGACCGAATCACTGCCTGAACCTGCTGCTCATCAGAGAGAACATGTCCAACAATTTTGAGTTGAGCAATCATATTTGATATCACCCTTAGATGTTGTTTGACACTTTGATCATGACGCTTTTTGTACGTGTCAAACTTGATTGTCAGCTGTCGAAGGCGAGTCACAGTTGTACCCCCATATGCCTCTCTTAAATGTGCCCACATGGCTTGAGCAGTAGGATATTGTTCACATTCGTGGATGAGATCATCAGCAACTGAACTTACAATGATTCCACGTGCAGTGGAATCTTTCTTTTTCCAAATATTGTAGGTTTCCAGATCCCTCCTGTGTTGGGCAGTGTTACCCTCCTCTGGATGACTCATAGCATGGTTGATACTTTCAAGAGCATCTTGCTCTTCGAGTACATACCACATCTTACGACTCCAGATGTCGTAATTTTCACCATTCAGTTTGTCACCCTTATTCACGTCAGCAATGATACTTTTCGATGCCATGTCTGTTATTAGAGACAATATTACACGTTTAACTCATCAATATATGTACTACAGTAAATTTATGCATGTGATATACACTCAAGTAAATTAATTTTAATATTAATTCTATATTTAGTATAGAATCGAAAGGTCACTACGTTTCCATTCATTATCTATATCTAAATATTTTAATTAATATTAAAAATCATTTCTTAGTGTGTGCTTTATTTCAAGTCTCAATCCATTACAAAAATAATATGATACACAATGTATGTAACTGGTGAGACAAGTAACATAATTTAAATTTCATTAAGATAAAACACATAATATCAATTTACATGTTTGCTGGGACATACATGTACTAATCGAACACTAACTCTTGCACATACACGCTAAAAGGTACACTGGGCCAAATATCATGATAAATCTCAGTTAAAATTTCAGCCCAAGGCTCTCGAAGAGAGTCCGCTAAAATAGCTAATGCTTCCCAATCAGTAATTTCTACGTAATTCGCCAATTCAGCTCTTTTTAACTGGAAAAGGTGTACATGTTCAGGAATGGAAACATCAGGGCCCATTTTAAATTCCTTAAACTCCCTAAATTTCTTTTCTCCTTCCATTCGTTCAGCCCTTCGATCCCTTAACTCATTTTTCCGTGCCCTTGGGACATTCCTGATGACTTCAAGCTCCAAGTCTGAATCATTATAGAAATAAGTCCAGCGACGGCGTATTCTTCTACGTTGTCCCCTTCCTTGACTTCGAGAACTCCCACTTGGAGTAATTCGAACTTGTCCCTGTTCAGCCATATCTGAAATATGACTAAGGAAAAACTTAGAACGGTTACAACCATTCAATGTGACAACATATGTCACAATAACTCGTAGAAGTATATCAATTTAAGGGATTAAGACTAACCAAAGTTTCTATTTAAGAAATCAACCGTAATCCTCTGGCCAATTCATAATATATTTATTAATGATCTTAGTAAAGCTGGAACACAGTTACTATTGTACCAAGCAATGTGGCAAAAACATATACTTCACTAAACCAGTAGCACATACAAGAAAATTGATTTAGCATATGTAGGTTTCTTTACACCCACGGTTGTAACCAACACATAGACACCAAATCAATTAAATAACAATGTGACTATTCTTTGAATAGATGTTGAGAACAATTAAATATTGCTGATGATATTAAAAAAGAGATTACAACCAAATATGTCTGCACGTGACAACTGGGTAATACTACACTAGCACCAATCACATTAATCATCCTTTTCTTCATAAGAAGATTATATGGCTTTAAGATAATACTTCATACAATGACTAAGGGATGAAGAATCAAGAAACCAAAAAATATATGTCAATTTCAAACAGAAACAAACGGAAGTGGCTTAAAGCTTTCATAATCCTTTTTTTTTTATATAAATAAAATTGTAGTAATTGCTTGCACAGTAAAGTGATAATCCCTTGTTTGCACCCCATGTACAACTATTCCTCTCGTATATACCCTTTCAGTGGAGTGCTACTTACGTGGCCCCTTTTGTTTTCCAAAAATATTGGTAATAGCATGGACTGAGAAGGAATCTGGATTTACTTTGATAAGCATCTAGGTTATTTCAAACTTGTCCACCGCAACAAAATATTTGTCTATCTTAGCAGAAAACACATAGTTTCATCGGGTTTCCTCTTGATTCCCAATTAAGAGAATTCCCATCGGAAAGAGACAAAAGACAAATTGAACAAAGAGCAACGTCTGTTACCATTACAGTGGGTTATTCCATAGAAAATACATAACAGAAAAATATTCTAACATCTTCGTTACTCGATTCTCGTTCTAACAATATACACAAGAAAATTGATCACCTAATACTGTAACCTTTTTTTAATATATTTTAATGCAGATTTAATTCTGCAATCTTTCAGTCACAAACTAGGAATCAATCAAAAACAATGCTCTGATACCAATGTTAGAAGAATAATCACGGGGCGAGAACAATATTAGCATACCTGTCAACGCATCGGAAGAATTGTTGAACTCACCACCGAAACAATTGCCCCAAATCGAACTTTGAATCACTAGGAAACCAAGTTAATCTTCCACCAATTAGATGCCCTAACTTATGTGTGTTTTTCTTGTAGAAAGGATTAGTCAGAGAAAAATTTTACGCTTGAAAGTTCTGTATTTTCTCCTTAACATAAATAGGCAAAGTAATAGTGGTTAAGCAAGATAACCCACCACTACCCTTTTTTTTGCACGTTCAGTTTAGTGGAGTTTGTGGTCTAGTAGTAACTTCCCTTAACCTCTCTCACTTATCTCTCCTAACCGGGTCGGGTCAGCCCACATGGAGCGACCTACGACCCATAATCCAACAGTACCCCAAGAAACATGGTACCAAACTTTTGAATCAAAGTTGTTATGTAATCTATTTCAAGATTTACATATATTTTACTTGCAAATGTGGGTAGTGAAAGTAACCTCACCTGTTAACAGTGAATGCAATTTAAAAATTAACTTTAATATATCTTCAGAATATCATTAGTAAATTACATAACAATGAACATTAAGCATAAAACAATTACCACGAAATTGTCTTACTGTTATAGAAGTTACTACCATAATGTACGGGTCAAAGTCGTTGTATAAACGTCTTGTAACATTCCTCAAATTTATAAAAGTTTCAACACATGCTAAATATAGAATTTAATTTTTTTCTTTTAATCTTAGATTATACTTCTATTACGGATTTAAACCCTTGTGATTGACTTTTGAGTTACTTCTCTATTTATAAATAATTGGATATACAATTAGGGGAATATTAATAATTTTAATATTATTAATTATTAAAAGTAGGTATAATTAAATATTAGTTAAGTCAAAACCAAAAAAGAAAAGAAAAGGAAAAAATAATAAAAAATAAGGAAGCACGTGACAAGCCTTAGCCCTTTAAGGCAAAGGATTAAATAAAGGGCTTTAAGGATTAAACAGAAACAGAACGCTGTTCTATCATGCAAGGCACGCAGGCAACGAAAATAAAATTCTAGGGTTCTTTATAAATCACTAGTTCTTGAACTTAGGTATATAAAATTCTCTTTTGTCAATTATCCTACAGTGGTAATAAGTAAGAATTGAATAGTTAATTCCCTTCTTTCTCTTTATCAACAGTAAATTTCATGTTTAGGTGAGAAACTTTAAAATTTAGGATAACAATATGAGTATGTATAGGATGTTCCAGAAAGAATTTAGACTTGAAAAGTCACAAGAAGAAGTTTTAGTAAGAAAAGATTTTTGGGAGTATCCTCTATTATGAGAATGGGTCATCGTCCAGGCCAAGGGTCCTAACCAAGGCGTAAACTACTTGTGCCAAAGTAGGGAGCACACGAGCCGAGGGTCTCATTGCTGAGAATTTACTTAGCCAGACAAAGGTATGATACATGAGCGCTGAGAAGTATGAAGCGAGTGGCACCTCATGGATTGGACCTATTCGATCAGGTTGGGATCGAACCCGTGCCGATCACACGGTGACTAAGACAGAAATAGGCCAGGATAGTTGGAACTCCTGAAGTATAAACTGAAGTATTTTTTAATAAGAAAGAAGAAAAGAATTTCTTTTAGAATCTTCATAAACTGCTATTATGCAATTATTTTAGAATTGTTCTTATAAGCTTTATGTTTTACATGCATTTAGAATCTTTGCTTGTAATGTATATTTTATTAAAGTTTCGTCCCCTGTCGTTGAGACTCACTGAGTACAATGGATGGTACTGACATTCTCTTTTGGGAACCTACGTTGGTCTGCGGTACAACGTAGGAACCGAATTTGCTGGCAAGCAGGCTACAAGTTAGGACTTCCCTCACTTCCAGTGCTATTGGTGAGCTCCTCTTTTGTTCGTGGAGTACTCCTTTGAGTCGTCATTATTTAGCTATTTCTTTGTTTACTTAGAGAATTGGCCAGGAAATCTCATGTCCCGAGCAATGTGTCAGTTTATCAGTAGAGGCTTCATAGACACAATCGTTGGGTTAAGATTCAAATTTTTTTGATAATAACTCAGCGGTATTTCAGTTGTTACTACGAAAAAAGTTTTGTAGTTGGTTTATTTTCGATATTTAAATTAATTGAAAGTATTTGGTTAAAGTTTTGTCTTGTTACATATAAAATTTGAAGTTATAATAGATTTGATAAGCGCAGATGGTTCGCTCGGTCAAATTTAGTGATCGGGTGCCGGTCACGACTTGTTCAGAAAATGGGTCGTGACACGTCTCTCCAAAATCTTCCCACAAAATTATTTTTATTTTGCAGAACTATACAGGGAAAACGATTAAACAAAATCTTATTGAGTAAAAACCCATATAATTCATCAAAAATGTAATGCAAAAATTTATATGCATAAACAACTTGGATAACAAAATAAAGATACACAAAATTAATCCGGTTTTAGGAAGTTAACAAACTAAAGATACTTCAAATGAGATAAGTGGCTTACTAATCAGTTATAACTTGGATGTCCCTTTTTTTCTCCACTCGCATCCAATACTCTCCATGTCACCAATACCAAATAGACAGCTAACCACATCTAAAATATCAATTGAAAGAAGTAGTCATTTCATAATTACATTGGTATAACGAAAAATATAGCAACAAACATTGATCGTAATTAGTATACCTGATAACATGGTATTTGTTCAACCTTGAGTCGATCATTTCTGGTTTTATAAACTGATATTTATTTATAGGAGTATTGTTAATATCTTCTCGTTGTTTCTGGAGCACAATTGTCAGGAAGAAAGAAATTTTAAAAGTGCTTGTCATTGGTCTTAATTCACCAGCAGTCTTAGTAACTTTAAAGTTCTTAATAACATAGACTGAACCTTCACCCAGCAAATTCTTGTACTTCTTTACTAAATTATTTTTTATTGTAGCATGTATCAAAGTTTTCTGGTAGAGGAAAGACAGTAAGTGTTTTCAAAATTAATAATTACAAATTGCATATTGAAAAAGAATAAGACACATGTATTACCTCTTCATCTATAAGGATCATGTATGTACTAATCAATTCTCTGTTTCGCTTGACATTAATAGAATCCCACATTCGACAAACCTTGACCCTCATGGTCAAATCATCTCTAGTACTATTCAAGTCTGAAAGAAGAGGATATGTTATATCCTACAACAGTTTCAGGATAGAAAAATAACATATGAGTTTAAGAAGGATGGCAGAAATAGTTTACGGACAATGGTAGAAACACACGTAAGGATGTTGTGGGAGGCTTTTATATAAAGGATTCCGTTCAAAATTTTAAACGATGCCAATGATTAATTTAAAAGTTACAACCCTTTAGAAAAGACACAATAACGGAGGTAGTTTTTGCATAGCAGGAAGAAGAGGCTGTCATTATGTCGTCTAACTTCCCGTTATCAATTAAGTCAGATATATGAATGAATCGATTAAGATAAATTTGTGGCTTATGCAAAAGTTGACGCAACGTGGGATTTCAGAGGGACAACCAAACAAATATAGTTGACCTTTATTGGGAAAACGACATATTTGGGGTTCCTTAAGCAGACAGGTTGTAGGGGTAAAAAGTTCTATTTTTTTATTTTTTCTAATCATTAGGCTACAACTAATGTATTAAATGCATATGTCGATCTTCAAGCATAATAAAAAAGAGTGGAGTAGGAAAATATAATAGAGCTAATATAACATCAATCTATATTCAATCAAATAAAAATAATAAGGCTGTCACGACCCCAAATTCTATTAGAGATCGTGATGACGCCGAACACCGTTGTCAGGCCAACCAACAATAATTGATTAACTTAATTACTCATTTTAGTATTGTTAAAATCATAATTTCCCTCAATTAAATAATAGGAGATAAAATTTACAGAGTAAACAGAAATGTCTCCACAACTACCATACCGAACAATCCATAAGTAGTCCCAAAAACCCGGTGTCACAAGTGCATGAGCATCAACTAGGAAGTAAAATAAAATACGGCATTTGTCCGGAATACAAATTGGACAGGAAAAGTATATAAATAACTCTGAAGGAGACTCTGCTGGCTGTGGATCGTAACATGGGATGCAACTCACCTAAATACCTGCAAGTACCGCGCCTCTGCGCTCATAAGGCCACTAAACATATATGTACCTGCACAAAAATGTGCAACAAGTGTAGTATGAGTACGTAAATCAACGCGTACCCAGTAAGTATTTAGTCTAACCTCGAAGAAGTAGTGACGAGGGGTCGACTCCTACACTTACTATAGGCTAACAATAAATACCGATATTATACTTAAGCATGGATTGTATGAAACAACTGTAAACTCAATAACAAGAAGTGAGTGGACAATTCTTTTATTAATAGGAATTTTTTTTTTCCAAATATATTCTTATCATTTAACAATTTATATCTCAAGCCAAAGAAGCAATATCAATTATAATTGGTTCCAAAGATTTATCATGCGCAAATTATGCCAAGGTCGTACGGCCCGATCCAACATAATATTTAAACTGTGCACTGCCGAGGGTGGAACGACATGAACCATAGATGCATCTATCTACTACCGAGGCGTTCGGCCCCGTTCCACAAAAGAGAAAATATATTTACAATAACCAATTCAAGATTTATTAAGGGGCAATCATTCAAGGGAATACTAAATTCTCATTAACGGTCAAGAAAATAAAGTTTAACCTTTTACAATTGCTTTATCAAGTTTCAATATGATTTAAGCAATTAAATTAAAAAGTAGAGCGCAAACATCGCAATTATAACATGATTTGGGTCCTAGACTACCCGAACATAAGCATAATAGTAGCTACGCACAGACTCTCATCACCCCGTGCGTACGTAGCCCCCACAAATAGAAGCACACATTAAATCGATTCACCTATAGGGTTAATTCCCTCTTACACGATTAGAAAAGAGACTTATCTTGCTCCGAAGTTCCATAACCGGCTCCAAAGCCTTTCCAACAACTTAACCCGATGCCCATCGCTCCAAAACTAGTCAATAAATGTGCAAATCCATAAATATATACTCTAATACTCAATATAATTCAATTTACAACAATTTATAACTCCGCTCGAAAAGTCGATAAAAATTACCCTCGGGCCCACATGCCTAGATTACGAAATCTTTCGGAGATAAACTTTACCCATAATATCATGAACTCAAATATATTATTTATTCCAAATTCCATGTCCAATTTCGTGGTCAAAATTCAAACATACCAATTTCTAGGTTTTTCTACAAAATCCCAAATTCCTACCAATTTCCATGTTTAAATCCATAGATAAACCCAGTATTTAACTTGCAATAGGTGAGAATCACTTACCTCGTGTTACTTGATGAAAATCCCTCCTTGAAGTTCTCCAAAAATCGCCTAACCAAGTGGAAATGAGAGGAAATGGGCCAAAATCCCGTACGTAAGCAAACCTTCTGCCCAGTGATCACCGCACCTGCGGTCGCTCTTCTGCGGTTCCGCAGGTGCAGCCAAAATACCGCTTCTGAGGTCTTCTTTCAGGCCCCTCATTTCCCGCATCTGCGTCCCTGCATCGCTTCTGCGCCTCCGCTTCTGCGGCTCTTCGTGCGCAGGTGCGGGCCCGTTTCTGCGGAACTTGACCGCATCTACGGTCCCAGCCTCCCCCAGCGAATTCTACTTCTGCGCCCCCTCTTGGCCGCTTCTGCGGCTCTGCACCTGCGGCCAAAACGTCGCAGGTACGGTTACACCAGATACCAACTGCCTTAGCATTTTCCTTAGTCCAAAAATCGATCCGTTAAGCATCCGAAACTCACATGAGGCCCCCGGGACTCCAACCAAACAAACCAACAAGTCCTAAAACGTCATACGAACTTAGTCGAGCCTTTAAATCACATCAAACAACGCTAAAACACGCATCGCCCTCCAATTCAAACTTATTGAACTTTGAAACTTTAAACTTCTACAATCGATGGCGAAACCTATCAAATCACGTTCGATTGACCTCAAATTTTGCACGCAAGTCATAATTGACATTACAGACCTACTCCTACTTCCGAAATCAGAATCTGACCCCGATATCAAAAAGTCCACTCCCGGTCAAACTTCTCAAAATTATCCAAATTTCTAACTTTCGCCAAATGACCCTAAAATGACCTACGAACCTCCAATTCCACTTTCGGACGCGCTCCTAAGGCAAGAATCATCATACAGATCTATTCCCAGATTCGAAATTCCAAACGAACATCTATAACATTGAAATACACTTCAACCCAAATTTATGAAATTCTTCCAAATGCCAAGCTTCCGTAATAAGTGCTGAAATACTCCCGGGTCATCCAAAATCTGATCCGGACATACGTCTATGTCCAAAATCATCATACGAACCTGTTGGAACCTTTAAATGCCGATTCCAAGGTCGTTTACTCAAAAGTCAAACATTATTCAATTCCTCCAACGTAAAGCTTCCGAATTTAGAATTTTCTTTCCAAATCGACTCCGAACTTCCCAAAACTCAATTCCGGCCACACGTACAAGTCATAATACCTGAAGTGAAGCTACTCATGGCCTCAGATAGCCGAACGATGTGCCAGGGCTCAAAACGACCTGTCGGGGCGTTACATTCTCTTCCACTTAAACATACATTCGTCCTCGAACGTGCTAAGAATTGCTCTGGAGTTGTCCGAAATTATTGTTTAACAACTCGTGCACCTATCCGTGCTACCACAACCCAGTTGAGCACATTAACTTGAGCCAGTCTAAATATCTTCCCCTTTATTTAGTCAAGTAAGCCTTAGAGTCAAATTCCAACATCCAAAATTCTCCACCAGGCCTGTTTCCAACATATGAACACCGTATCAATCACTACACGATGCACCAATACATGATTGCATGCCTTTGCTGAATTCACACCATGCACCGCATAATTCACATGACCATAATAACGTCCTCCGATAATAACAGCCAAAATTTCACGAATCTGATGCCCACAACACACCTCATGACACATAAAAGTCATGTTCCAACTCTTGTAATGCTGCCATGACGGAAGAGATGTGTAGAAATTCATAACCAACTACCGAGTCAACAAATCATTGAGTTTCTCCTTTTGACAAGAACCATTACCTCATTCTGGACTGAATAACAATATTTATTATTTAATATGCCTTATATAAATCTGATCGCACTAATCCCAGGTCCAATAATATCATTTCACCCAGTACAATCTGCTCAGGCAATAAGCCACCTCAGATACTGCAAAAGCCTCGTATGATGCCACATTGTGCTAACAAGCTATAAACTCGAATGTGATACATAAGGAAAACAAACTCTGGAATGTACTACTCAACCCATGTAACTAGTTTAATAACCGAAAAGATGTTATGAACCTTTCTCAGAAATGAGACACAAAACACACAAGAATAGCTATGGGAAACTGTACTCAACGTCAAACTGTTGCGGCGTGCAACCCGATCCACACATGATACCGTTGTGGCGTGCAACCCGATCCAACCATGATACCCGTGGCGGCGTGCCACCCGATCCAATCAACATACCCGTGGAGGCATGCCACCCGATCCACACATAATAATCTAAAGAAAACACACATCGAGCCATAACGCTAGTACTCACGAAATGCCAGAATATCAACCATACGCACGCCAAGTGCATAATACAAATCCTGGGGAGATGGGTAGCGTCATACGCTATAAAACTCAAGCGCAACTAAGGTGCGATATATGATCTGCATCTCGAGAGCCACCCTACTCACATAACACCACCACTACGCGGGACCTCAACACATTGTACAAATAATTAAGCCGTCTTACAACCCACATGACACAATAGAGTATTACCTGAAATAGCTGGCAACAAAATTAACATCCCACGCCCGAATACTCTTCCATAAGGAATGCTATGCTGAATGAACACACCCAGGCTGGTGTAGAGTACACATCCACATTTGGACCCATCAACGGACCTCAAATCGATTCTGATCATACCATGCTTGGGCAAATAACCTCTCAAGGATCCACAATGACCCTTTTCCCATGACACGCAAGAACAACCATCGAATCCGAAACAAACTTCAATGATTCACAACCAACTGAATAGAGTTCATTTTCAGGCCTAAACACTCACATTAGCGATAGTACAAAAATCTCCATACTCTATTTCAATCTTTAATCAATCAAGGGACTACATGTCACACTTATACAATTTTCCCGTGGAATACGCTCCCACGACCTTCCGCACCAGGTAACAAGCCTGCACCTCCATACCGCTGGCCACATTAATGCTGTAAAGCAAATCAAAAATCCGCAAATGAGTACACAAAGCCTCTTACACAGGAAACTGATCTCAGGTGATGCTAAAGACAAACCAGCTGATTCTAACCATCTGAATTCTTTCCTGCTCATCCGAGCTCGTGACATTCTTGTCGATACCAAACTGCAACCTTGATCCTTAACTTCAAATTCCCAAGCCGCTCACTGCATCTAACATACCAATACGTGAGAGTATAAGAATTTCATCATAACTCCTGAACCACTAGTAGGATATACACTTCATCATATATGAACCTTTCACTTAACTCATTTCAGTAGAACTATAGCAACACGCGACCAAATTCACATAATCGCAGAAAATACAACCCCAAGTAGTGGTCCAAACCACCATGACTCTTCCGGGATCTATCTACACATAACAGGCCATAAAAACTTGAATGCCTCCAAGTAACAACAATTATGGTGGCCGTCAAGCCTCGCACGTACCGCCACAACCACCTGCAAAACTTAACACGTTGAAGGAACTGATCATTGCCACCATCATGCCGATTCAACCATTGCTAACTGTTCTGACTTCTTCTAATTTACTCTGGACTTTCCTTAGGAATAATAATAGCTCCATTCAAAATATGACGAACCCAATCCGCACTCATCCAGAAGGACTCTATTTCACGAGACCACGTTATCTCAAAACCCACAAACCATCTCATACCCGCTTGTGCGCACATTCGCATCTTCAACTGGTATACCCATTCTGATATTTCCTTTACGAATCCAAAGTTTTTTTCTCCTATTCCTCCAATGCTACACTACAGACCGATGATAACATAGAACACTCCAAGCCCCTTTTCGTAATCCGCTGCAATGCTCGATACTTAACCATACTATGGACTAGAAATCCTTAAGCACCGCACTTTAAATTCTTGAATCCACTAGGGCCATTGTTGAGAGTCACCCACTCTGACTTGTTTCCAAATATGATAAAACTCCAAGGCTCTGCTAGCACATGAACGCCATCTGAAAGAAGCATCCGGCTGAATCACCTTTCTTGTACATCACATCTACACGAAGCATAAATCCGGAGTCTTTCCAAAGCCTGAACATGAATCGATAAGGCCAATTATAGCACACATTCCTCAAATCCTTTGCTCAAATCACCACTGATGTTCTCTTTCCTTAGTCGTAATAACCCACCAATATGCCGATAACCAGAAACCTCACAAGTAGACAACCATGCAATCCAATTGTAGGCGGTGTGGCTCTTCCACTTATCTTGAAGCTACCATTACATGACCCCGGAACCTACCAAGATTCCTTCTTCCTCACTGATATGACCTCGCGCAACCGACCTGTCAAATTCCTCGAAATCTTCCTGTTAACCATTCCATGAATGCTCTGAATCCCTAGCCACATTCACCTGTTCGACCTCCTACCGGGTAGCCAGTAGAATTCTTCGCAGAAGCTTCGTCAACACCACGCAGCTGTTAACCTGCTCACCGGAAATAACCCACCTATGGAAATTCCATGCCGACATCTTCCAACAATGCTGCACCGAGTACAATTACCACGAAACCAATAAACCATCCTGAGCCCGTGCTCATTCACCAGCTGTACAAGTCCGTTCATTCCTTATGGACATCAACTAAAGGTGCGACAATACATTCCAATCCAAAGTCATGTTGTATCCTTCTTCATATCAAGCAACTCCTTTCCGTCGTATCCAACCTTTCTCCGTATAATAGCCAATATTCCAAATTAAGTTCGTAGACTTAGTCACTATCCACTATGAGTTCCAAATCACTCAAAACTTTCCTCAACATGTGTATATATCCTACCACAGAACCCATATGATACTCTTCCACTCCCACTTTGGTCAAACCCTCTCCTTTAAGAAACTACTCAACTTCTGTTTTCTTACACTTGGCCTTCTAGAAGTTTAACCACTGCAAGACAACTCCCACATGTCCTTCCTTAACCTTTACTGCCCAGTTGTTTCCTTAAATCCAAATTCATCTCTGTAGCACCTGAACCAACAGATCGCCACCAACTCTAAACCTCCCCGAAGATCATCTTCCGTGAGCCATCAACATTAGGATCATCGATTCGATCCTGAACCACAGCACACCGTGACCTCTGATAGCCGCTTCCCCAGCACTATTCACAATACCCTGCCCTGAAGGTGAATTGAAGAAAACTATAACACCGGAGAACTTAATACATTCAATCAAGGACGATGACACCACATCACAGATAAAGATTCCACCACGCTCGAAAATACCAAGTCTCGTTACTCCATCAACCCAAACCTGAACATTCTTAGTACGATTGCCTTTCCTCCACTGGAAATAAAACACCGAACCTCTGAATCATGCATTGAGAAAAACCTCCTTTCAAATCATTCAGTGCCTCTACACATAGACAAGTATCCTACCATTACTTTAATACTGTGCGATAACAACTCATGAACATAATAGCAATTGGTTCATAGCCCTAAAACCATAAAAAATACAGCTACTGAGCTGAGATGACAGAACATCCTTCTGCAAGGCGACGACATTAGCCCAATCGAATACGCAGGGAGAAACATCCTGCACTACATCAGTAGTGCCATTAAAATTCCTTGATTCCAAATTTATAACAAGCGCTTCACGTCGCATAAGATTGAGTAGGAAAGAAATAAAGGCACTAGCCTCAAAGGAATCAAATCGCACGATGAGGAATCAAGAAGGGAAGTGCTCCTATCAGCCCTGTAGCCTCTCGAAGATAAGTACAGACGTCTCCATACCGATCCGCAAGACTCTACTAGACTTGCTCATGACTCGTGAGACCTAAGTGTACCTAGTGCTCTGATACCAAGCTGTCACGACCCCAAATTCCATTAGAGGTCGTGATGGCACCTAACACCATTGTCAGGCCACCAACAATAATTGATTAACTTAATTACTCATTTTAGTATTGTTGAAATAATAATTTCCCTCAATTAAATAATAGGAGATAAAATTTACAGAGTAAATGGAAATGTCTCCACAACTACCATACTGAACAACCCATAAGTACCCCCCAAAACATGGTGTCCCAAGTGCATGAGCATCAACTAGTAAGTAAAATAAAATACGACATTTATCCGGAATACAAATTGGACAGGAAAAGTATATAAATAACTCTGAACGAGACTCTGCTGGCTGCGGATCGTAACATGGGATGCAGCTCACCTAATTCCCCGTAATAACTGCGCCTCTGTGCTCACAAGGCCACTAGACATATATGTACCTGCACAAAAATGTATAGCAAATATAGTACGAGTACGTAAATCAATGCGTACCCAGTAAGTATCTAGTCGAACCTCAAAGAAGTAGTGACGAGGGGTCGACTCCGACACTTACTATAGGCTAATAATAAATACTGATATTATACTTAAGCATGGATTGTATGAAACAACTGTAAAGTCAATTACAAGAAGTGAGCGGACAATTCTTTTATTAATAGGAATTTTTTTTCTAAATTTATTCTCATCATTTAACAATTTATATCTCAAGCCAAAGAAGCAATATCAATTATAATTGGTTCCAAAGATTTATCATGCGCAAACTATGCCGAGGTCGTACGGCCCGATCCAACATAGTATTTAAACTGTGCACTATCGAGGGTCGAACGACACGAACCATAGATGCATCTATCTACTACCGAGGCTTTCGGCCCGCTCCACAAAAGAAAATACATTTACAACAACCAATTCAAGAGTTATTAAGGGGTAATCATTCAAGGGAATACCAAATTCTCATTAATAGTCACGAAAATGAAGTTTAACCTTTTACAATTCCTTTATCAAGTTTTAATATAATTTAAGCAATTAAATTAATAAGTAGGGCGCAAACATCGGAAGTATAACATGTATTGGGTCCTAGACTATCCGGACATAAGCATAATAGTAGCTACGCACGGAATCTCGTCACCTCATGTGTACGTATCCCCCACAAATAGAAGCACACATTAAATTGATTCACCTATGAGTTTAATTCCCTCTTACAAGGTTAGAAAAGAGACTTACCTCGCTCCGAAGTTCCATAACCGGCTCCAAAGCCTTTCAAACAACTCAAACCGATGCCCATCGCTCCAAAACTAGTCAATAAATGTGCAAATCCATAAATATATACTCTAATACTCACTATAATTCAATTTACAACAATTTCCAACTCCGCTTGAAAAGTCAATAAAAATCACCCTGGGCCCACGTGCCCAGATTCCAAAATTTTTCGGAGATAAACTTTATCCATAACACCACGAACTCAAATATATCATTTATTCCAAATTACATGTCCAATTTCGTGTTCAAAATCCAAAAATATCAATTTCTAGGTTTTTCTTCAAAATCCCAAATTCCTACCAATTCCCATGTTTAAATTCATAGATAAATCAAGTATTTAACTTGCAATAGGTGGGAATCACTTACCTCATGTTACTTGATGAAAATCCCTCCTTGAAGTTCTCCAAAAATCGCCTAACCAAGTGGAAATGTGCCAAAATCCCGTACTTAAGCAAACCTTCTGCCTAGCGATCATCGCACCTGCGGTTGCTCGGCCTTCTTCTGCGATTCCGCAGGTGCGGCCAAAATACCGCTTATTAGGTCTTCCTTCAGGCCCCTCATTTCCCATATCTGCATCCCGGCAGCGCTTCTACGCCTCCGCTTCTGCGGCTCTTCGTGCGCAGGTGCGGTCTCGCTTCTGCGAAACTTGACCGCATCTGCGGTCCCAGCCCCCCCAGCGAATTCCACTTCTGCGCCCCCTCTTGGCCACTTCTGCAGTTCCGCACCTACGTCCAAAACCTCACAGGTGCGGTTACACCAGATACCATCTGCCTTAGCATTTTCCTTAGTCCAAAAATCGATTAGTTAAGCATCCGAAACTCACCCGAAGCCCCCGGGACCCCAACCAAACATACCAACAAGTTCTAAAACGTCATATGAACTTAGTCGAGCCTTTAAATCACACCAAACAACGCTAAAAACATGCATCACCCTCCAATTCAAACTTAATAAACTTTGAAACTTCAAACTTCTACAATCGATGCCAAAACCTATCAAATCACGTCCGATTGACCTAATATTTTGCAAGCAAGTCATAATTGAAATTACGGGCCTACAACCACTTCCAGAATTGGAATCCAACCCCGATATCAAAAAGTCCACTCCCGGTCAAACTTCTCAAAATTATCCAAATTTCTAACTTTCGCCAAATGACCCTAAAATGACCTACGAACCTCCAAATCCACTTTCGGACGTGCTCCTAAGGCCAGATTCTTCATATGGAGCTATTCCTAGATTCAAAATTCCAAACGGACATCGATAACATTGAAATGCACTTCAACCCAAATGCATAAAATTCTTCCAAATGCCAATCTTCCGTAATAAGTGCCGAAATACTCCCGGGTCATCCAAATCCCGATCCGGACATACGCCCATGTCCAAAGTCATCATACAAACCTGTTGGATCCTTCAAATCTGGATTTCGAGGTTGTTTACTCAAAAGTCAAATATTAGTTAATTCCTCCAACTTAAAGCTTCTGAATTTAGAATTGTCTTTCCAAATCGACTCCGAACTTCTTGAAACTCAATTCCAGCCACACGTACAAGTCATAATACCTGAAGTGAAGCTACTCATGTCCTCAAACTGCCGAACGACACGCTAGGACTCAAAATGACCGATCGTATCGTTACAAAGGTAGTGCGATTTTGCTGAGAAAAACTATATATTTTCCTAATTATTTCAATATTGTCGCTATTTTTAATGCATACGTCGCTTCAATCACATGAAAGTGTAGAGAGGGAAATAGTAGCAGAGGAGGAAGTTGAATAACTATCCAATGTAAATTTCTGAGGCTATGATGAAAAAACTAATCTTATTCTTTTGTTCCTTAGTTATTGATTAGGGAAACTATTATAATATTCCAGAATATTTATGGGACTTTGCTCGGGAAAAAATTATCAGTAATAAAACATTAAGTATCAAAATATTAGGGACACAGTTAGTATCAATTATGAAATAATCATAGTAGCGAAGAATATTTGGATTTTTGGAAGTGATTTAGAATCTTTACATCCTTAATTATTGATTAGGTAATAAATTATGGTATCCCGAAATATTGACATCATAAGTAGGTAAGAAATTATAGTATCCCAGAATATTGACAATATAAGTATGAATTGTGGGAAAAAACATAATAGTGAAGAAGGTACCTCAAAAGGCTGTGTTTTGGTATCCTTGTTTGTCGATACCTATACAATTAGATTAGGGTTCATACAAAATTGTAAGAGTCAAATATATGAGAATTAGGCGTAAATGATAAATATTTTTTTGAAAAGATTACAGACCGACTATTATGAAGTGAATACCAATTTTCTTTGAAGCCATGGGCGAGGGATGGTTTTCTTCGGAATTCTTTAGTGGCGTCAAAGTTAGCATATGGTGTGGGAAATTATATAGAGTAACAGTGCAAACTATTTTTTTTCTAGTTCTCAAATTAATGAATAGCTCAAAGGTTAGATGTAGGAATTAACAAAGTGAGAGTTCTGAGGGAAATTTAGCAGGGAAACTGTTTATTCAATCCTTGCTTCTTACCTCTTATCTTATTGTAGGAGATAATCGGAGAGAGAAAAATCTTCCTATCAATTACTTTTGAATAAGGCTACGCTCCTTCAAGCCTTTGAAACTATTGAAAATAGAATCTTTTGTTTTCAGGCGGGTTTTCTTCTCCACCAACAACCAAGACACATGAAAGCCGTTTCCAGCGTTGTTGGGCAGAAAGACATGATGGCACGAAACTCGATTACATATGCTGATTGTTCGTCCTCTTCAAACGCTCAAAACAGACCATTTTCCGTGTGAAATGATAGGGATTGGTCTGGTTACTTAGGGAATCCCAATAAAAGCAATCTACATAATTTTCCGGTTCAGTAGTAGGAAAGAAAGGGACCTCTCACTCAATTAAATAACATGTTCTAGGGAATCTTTTTATAATAATAATATTCACATTTGACCAGGATATTTGGACGTTCTATGATTAAATCAACTAGCGGCACTTTCGAGATGCCACCTTGTTTATAAATATAAAAAAGTATTTTCAATTCCATTTGACTCGGGGCGTCAGGGACCCTCCAACAGAAAACCTTGTCTTTTTTATCGTCGATATGTTCTCCCTTAGTGCCCTACTATTCATAAGAAATACTGATTGTTGAGAGACTGATTTATGAAAGTCCGGTGAGGCCTCCACCGACAGCCTTGGTTCGTTCTGTGGCAGTTTTCAAGCTAGCACCCATTTCAACATATCATCTCGCTCGATTCCCAAAAAAAAAAAGATGTTGTTTTTGATTATCCAGTTATATATCAAAAACGAGTATTTGATCCCATGAAAACAACACTGGCTTTGTTGCGGGTTCAACTGGAATTGTAAGAAGTGAGGTAAATTGCCTTTCTCCCCACCGCATATGCCTCCTCTGCTTATGCCACTGGTGATGAACTTACTATGGCTATTCAACGTCAAACTCAAAGTTTTTCTTACTACATAGGTGGCAAAATGAAGCCCCTGTCTTGATTTGTCAAACCCCAACCCCCTTATTAGTAGCCGAAGTAAAGTCCATCATGAGATCAAAGTCACTTTCCGTCCGTTCGCTCTCTGTTCAACAAAGGCCATCGATATTCCCTTCTCCAGTTTTGAATTTTATGAGCCCTTCGATTGGTATCCCATAAGAAAATCTCTCTGATAAACATCTCGTCGATGATTCGATTTTAACATATTATTTATAATCTTCGTGTGCGCTTTTTTCCTGGCTTCTTTGTGTAAAGAACCTAACTCATTTGAAGTTAAGAAAAATGAACCATTTAACCATTTAACCATTGTATGCTAAGTAATGGCAATAAGAATCTGAACTTTTTGAAATTGGAACCAGAACTTGAATAGGAAAATAAGTGGACACAATCGCAAGGAAACCCATGTAACGACCCGACCGGTTGTTTTTAGCATTTACACTTTGCTCGGTAGTTTGAGGGCATGAGTAGCTCCGTATGATGTATTACAACTTCTGTGTATCGTCGGTTTCGGTTTTCGGGTGATTCAAAATTAGTTTGGAAGAATAAATTTCATTGTTGAAGCTTTAAGTTGAAAGAGTTGACCAAGTTTGACTTTTATGTATTTGACCCTAAAGGGGAGTTTTGATAGTTTCGTTAGGTCTGGATGGTGATTTTGGACTTGGGCATATGCCCGGATTTGCATTTGGGTATTTCTAGAAGGTTTCGGCACTATTTGGCAAACGTTGAAAATTTGAAGGCTTGGAATGTTCATAAGTTTGACGGAGAGTTGACTTTGATGATATTGGGTTCGAATTGTTGTTCTGGGAGTTGGAATAGGTTTGTTATGTCATTTGGAACTTGTATGCAAAATTTGGATTCATTCTGGATTGGTTAGGCTTAAATCGGACGCTTGGTTCGAAGTTAGAAGTTTATGAACTTAAGAGATTGATCTTGATCGACGATTTGTGTTTTTGATGTTAATATGTGTGATTTGAGGCCTTGAGTAGGTCCGTAATATGTTTTGACACTTATTGGTATGTTCGGACGGGGTCTCAAGGGGCTCGGGTGAGTTTCGGGGTGATTTCAGATCATTTCTAGGCCATTTTAAGTTGCTGGTTTTTGGCTACAGTAGTGTGCATCGCGATCGCGGTCTTGGGATCGCGTTCGCGAAGAGAAAAATGGGAAAAAAGGGTCTGTGAATTGCGTTCGCATAGAAAGTGTCGCGTTCACGAAGAAGAAATTCTGCTGTCACTCAGTCAACTTTGGAAGCTTATATCTTGCAATCTATAAAGAATTTGGAGATGATCCAAAAATAAAATTTGTAGCCCATGGTGTCTAGTATTCAAACAATTTCTAAAGCCCATGCAATCTATAATTATGGATATTATACTAGAGACTATCTGGAAAATTTGGGCAAGATTGTTGGACTTTGTTCATCGTGATCGCGGGGGAATATTTGCGATCGCGAAGGGTAAAAATTGAGCTGTAATTTTTTTAATCGCGATCGCGAAGAGGGAACCCTGGCAGTGCATTAAAACATCAAATTTTGGAAATTTGAGTTAATTTTAGCATATTCGGAGTTATGGAGCTTGGATTGAAGCGACTTTTGAGGCGATTCTTACCACATAGTTTGGGTAAATGTTCTATACTCGGTTTTGATTATATTTCATGAATCTATCTTCATTTTTGGCAATTGGGCTGATTGGCATGAGATTTGTGAGCCTGAGAGGCTGGAGAGATTGATGATTGTGCTGGGACCTGAGAGCCGTGTTATGAGAGATATGGTGGATCGGGTTGCACACCTCAGTAGGCCATATTGGATTTATATATGTTATTATTATATGGATCGGACTGCACACCGCAACAGACCCTGTAGGCTTTATTATTATTATTATTATTATTATTATTATTATTATTATTATTATTATTATTATTATTATTATTATTATTATTATTATTATTATTATTATTATTATTATTATTATTATTATTATTATTATTATTATTATTATTATTATTATTATTATTATTATTATTATTATTATTATTATTATTATTATTATTATTATTATTATTATTATTATTATTATTATTATTATTATTATTATTATTATTATTATTATTATTATTATTATTATTATTATTATTATTATTATTATTATTATTATTATTATTATTATTATTATTATTATTATTATTATTATTATTATTATTATTATTATTATTATTATTATTATTATTATTATTATTATTATTATATAGATCGGGCTGCACGCCGCAACATGCCTTATAAGCTTTATTATTATTGATAGGATCGGGCTGCGCGCCGCAGCAGGCCATATTGGCTTTATATTAGTGCTTGGGAAGGATCCGCCCCTCCGGAGTCTGACATACCAGCAGAGAGCACAAGTACTGTATAGTGCTGAGTGATTGAGCGTGATGAGCGGGAGTGTAAGACAGTGAGATTGAGTACTCTGAGAGTGTGAGTACACGAGTTCATCAATGTGATGCATTGCATTTGACATGCATACTTGACATACATGCATAAAGATACATTTTCTCATGCTACACGGTTTGTGACATTCATGACTTCGCATGCACATTGACATGTAAGCATAGAGATGTAATTTCCTCATGCTATCTCATAATGAAACATCTTATCTGTCGTTGAAAGTTTTTTTTATGAAAAATCATTGTTTTCGGATATTCTCATATTTTGGTGATTTCGGTGAAAGATTTGGGTTTTACCGTTATACCTAAAAAACATGCCTATTTTCCGTAACTGTGGACAAGCTGAGCATAATATCTTTTGAGTTATTACTTGTACTGATTTTATTATATTGTTACGAGTTGTTCTTGTTTATTGGTGTTGGACTCTATTCGTTGTCCAAGCTCGCCACTGCTTTCAACCTAAGGTTAGGTTTATTACTTATTGAGTATATGGAGTCGGTTGTACTCATACTACACTTCTTCACCTTGCATGCAATTTTTGGAGTTGATGTTGCTGTGTATGGTAGGAGCTGGCATTGAAGATCTACATGCGTTCCGGTTACAACTGCCTCTTGTTCTTGTTCTTGGTAGCTTTAGATTTATAAATCTGTTTATGTACGTTTCGAATAGATGATATATTTATTTCATATTAGCTTTGTAAACTCTAAGTCTTAGAAGCTCATGATTTGTACTACCAATCCTTGGCATTTTTGTATACAAGTTCAATTATTTCATCATTTATTTTTCTCAGTTAATCTCATTTCAATTGGATTGTTGCTATTTAGCTTACCTAGCGGGTCGGGTTAGATTCCATCATGACTAGTTAGATTTTGGGTTGTGACAACCCATCTCGAAACCGGCGAGTTGCCTAAAACCTCCCTTGTTGTCTTGCTTGCTTTCGGATAAGAAAGCCCAGTCACTTTAACCTACCTTCCTAGCTTTAGTTGCCTTAAGGCTTGTCTTTCTTTCAGATGCTTGTTACTTTTAATCTGTGTTTTCGCGTGAGGCTTTCGGACAAGACTACTTACTCCAGTAGGTTAATAAGCTACCTCTTTCAGGCAAGGATAGCTCTGAACGGAGAGTTGAGCGAAACCATTCATAAGGAGCAACAATCGCTATTGATAGTTCCCCTGCTGTGGGAACATCAAGAGAGGGACATGCTCTATGTCCACTGATTCTGTTTAGTATAGTATAGGAAGCCCTTGTTTGAGTGATAGCTTCTAGAAGGCCATTCATTTCGTAATAAGAAAGTTTTTCACATAGATATTTCAGCTACTTAAAGCGAGAGTGCATCCAAAAATTCGAGAAGAGTGCTCGGCCTTGGTTGAAACAATTATAGGTGTCAATGGACCGATTCACTAGTAGAGAACTTTCTACAATGTGTGGAAACAAAGATTCCACTTTCAATAATGGACACCGGCCTTTGTGTTAAAGTAGCATCGAGTTTTGCTTGGAAACCGACAAGTTTCTAGTTTCCAAATAATTGGTACCCTTTCTTTAGAGTCCGGTAGGTCAATTAAGTTGCCTAAATATCTTCCTTATCTGCTGCTCTGTATTTGCCTTCCTCGCTTCATCTTCGGCTTTCAGAGTTGGGAACTAATCTCTTCCTTTTACAGTCAGACAACTGGCAGATAAGCTGGGTATCTAAGGAACATAAGATCCGAGTTGCCTCCAAGCATAAAAGTCATATTGTTAACTAGGGAAATTGGCACAACCAGGCATCTCAAACATTGATAAGGGAAGAATCAGGCTTTCATTAGGATGATATTCCTTTCATCCGAATGGCAAGGCTTGCTTGTTTCCTGAAGTACACTCGCATCTGTCTATCTATGTCATAGTTTCTTGGAAGGAAGGTCTAAGATGTACCTTCGATATGTAAGAGATTTTCTTTTCTCTATCTATGTCATACTTGCTTGGAGTCAACAACCAGTTCGTGTGTTCGAATACTCAACTAGCAGAGAAAGTTGAAGGAACACACACTCCAAATGATCAATCAACCGGATCCTCCCCATCTCGCTCAAGGAAAACTTTCCTGCACGATCGGATAATGAATGACGAGGCTTGGAGGAGATGGTGACAGAATTCATTATACACCAGCGGAAGCTGAACACCCAAATCGGAGAGGTTCTGAAAGACCTAGTGAGTGGTGCAACAGTTGAAACACAAACCCCACCTCCAAGGGTGCATATTGACATGGAAACCCTGAATTCCAAACTAAGAGATACGACAACAGGGGGACTCCCAAATGACACTAGAGCCGGAGGCTCAAGTATGTCTGAAAATGCTGGATTAGAATGTTTAATACTAACCCTACATCACTAGGTTAAGGAATATAATAAGAGGATCAAGTAGATCCAGGAGTTACACCTGTTATCAAGGGAATCGACATAAACAAATGCTCTCAGCAGCCGTGAAAATCGAGCGTGACCTCGCTACCAATCCCTAAAAAGTTTAAAATACTGAAATTCCAAATATGATAGGACCTGGGAACTGCACAACTGGAATCAAAGGGAATGACCTCACGAAGGAAGAAATCAGACTCATAAAGAAATTCAGGTAAACCCTAACAAAGGAAGCTTTAACATGATATTCTCGTTTACTTGAATATTTCATTAGCTCTTTTGCTGAACTTGCACATGCCTTCATCAAAGCACACTCTAAGTGCAAAAGGTAGAGAAACAAGTGGAATATATCTTCGAAGTCCTACAAGGATGAACGGAGTTGCTCTGAGACTTCATAGATCTGTTTCAAAGAGAGTGGATGATACTCCCTGAGGTTCTAGATAATTAGGCAGTTGTGGGTTTCACTAAAACTTGAACCCGAATAGTTCAGAAGCCTTGAAGAAATCAAAGGAGAACTTAGTGGAAGTCTCGACCAAAACATGGAATGAGTTGTACCCCAGATACATCACTAAGCTTCGAATAAAGGGCGAGATCTCAACATTACCAGGATTTGAGCGAAGGGAGGTAATAGGATATAACAGCCTGACTGAAGAAGTCTATAGGCAATATGAGCCTAGACACCAAGATTCCAGGGTCCGGTACAAACCTTGTTCCAGACCCGTGCACCGAGACAGAGATCGTAGCCCGAAATTTGGTCGAGATGATAGAAATTCTGGGCGGAATATTAATGCAGTACTTCATGGAGCAGGGAAAGAATCAGAAACATAAATAAATAGTGATTATCACCTTTAGCCAAAACTAGCCGACTACAACTTCAACATCAGTACCTCTGAACTAGTAATAATACTTAAAGATATAGGGGACAAGGTGAGATGGACAAAGGAAATGATGACAGATCCGAGCAAATGAAATTAGGAATTTTGGTATGAATTCCACAACAATCATATTGGCCACAAAACCACCAACTGTAGAGCTCTTCAAAGAGAAATAGACCATCTTCTCAAATAGGGATATCTCATCGAACTCTTTAATGTAAAAGTGAAATAGTCATATATGAAGAAAACTAAGGAGCCACCGCAGGTTTTGTCACTGAAGAGAGTAGTCAACATCATATGTAGAGAAGAAAAAGAAAAGAACGTGACCTTTACAGTAGAAAAAAGGTTCGCAAAGGTGTAAATCTCATAGAAGAAGCATAGTCGGCAGCCACTGATCGTATAAAGCATCACCTTCGACAACAAATATGCCGACGACCTAACCATTCCTCACAATGATACACTAGTAATAGCTCTAGATATTTTAAATACTAACGTTAGATTAATTTTGATTGACCGAAGTAGCTTAGCAAACATCGTCCAATTGTGAACGATAAAAAATGTAGCTTATATATTAGATCATCCCGAAAGCAAGGGTGCTCTCCGGGTTTAACAACTTTAGCAAGATAACAAGAGGAGAAGTGGTCTTGACATCCTTTGCAGAGGGGGTGCTCAAAGAAACTCCATTTCAAGTAGTAGCCGAAGACATGGCCTACAACACTATTCTCAAAATACCTTGGATCCACGAGATGAATCCAGTCCCATCAACGTTGCCCCAGGTGATTAATTTCCCATCGAAATGGGGAATCAGAGAAATTCGAGTAGAAAAATGTCACAACGCAAAATTCTATCAACGGTTGTGATGGCACCTAGCCCTACTGCTAGGTAAGCCAACATTCAACCATTAAGCAAAATGAAACAAATACAATATAATTTGCCCATAACATAGATAAGTCATAAATAAGTCTCAAAACCATCAATCAAAAGCGGATTTACTATAATAATATCCCCCAATACCTGGTAGTACGGAGTCATGAGCTACTCAGATAAAATATAACTATCTAAAAACAATACAAGGGTACTGTTTGAAATGGATAAACAGTATGAAAACAAGAAGAAGGTTACTTCGAGGCCTGCGATGAAATAACACTACCCGAAGTCTCCTAAATCAACTACTGGGAACCCTCATGAGATCCACTAGTTCAATGCGAGAATCTATACAAAATATGTAAAAGTGTAGTATAAATACATAAATAACGTGGATGCAGTAAGTATCAAGTCTAATCTCAAAGAAGTAATTGCGATATTTTGACAACAATATGATACTCACCTTCACAACCTAAACAATACATAATATTATGATCTCACAGAAAATAATCGAGAATAACAGATATAACAAGATGGTGCACCAATTAGAGATAAGAAAAGCATCGTTCTCAAAATAAAATAACCCAAAA
Source organism: Nicotiana tomentosiformis (assembly GCF_000390325.3). NCBI lineage: Eukaryota > Viridiplantae > Streptophyta > Magnoliopsida > Solanales > Solanaceae > Nicotiana > Nicotiana tomentosiformis. The sequence continues at coordinate 39,017,928 of NC_090823.1, forward strand.
ATAATTTAATTCATGTTCACATATAGAAGTGATATGCACCAATATATGAATGCTCCTACATGAGTCTAGGATGATTATGCATGCGCAAGACTCAATCTTTAACCAATATCCATCATATCTCATATGCTCCAACATGGTCCAGTACGTCCCACATGCTCCAACACGATACGTGTATCATTTGTACTCATAGGGCTCAATATAGCATGGGTAATCACCTGACTCCGGAGGGATGAATCCATATCCAATTGCGGCGGAGAAATTCATCATTCCCTAACGTATAAGTATCACAATAATTGCACAGTAGAAACCTTCTTCCATAACAATATCAATCTGCTCATAAAGTTCCAATGTGCCATAATCATATCTGACCATTGTTTATCCGTAAAGCGGTATAATTAAATTTATAATATAGTTTATAGACATGTGTATTAAATTGATCAGATAAAATAAAGTAATGAAGAACATAAACAAATAAAATAAGAATAATTAAGGAAACGACAAACTTGAGCTTTGAATTGAACTTCTCCGGGAACAAGAACAATACTAAGAAATATGTATTAGCAGAGTAAACTTTTGCTAAAGAAGAATGTAGTGGGATAGAGGATGCCCAAATCATGCTCCTCTTTAAGGTGAATAAAGTCCCCTCTTGATAGCAACATAACGGCTGAGAGTAAATGCCATGATTATATGTATTGGCTGCTCCTTTGATGCTTCCTTCTTCAATCGGTACCTTGCTTTCAAATTCTCTTTTCCAGCTTTGAGGTCTTCGGATCTCATCTAACACCGGTCACATGCTTATACCCGGTGATAACTTTTTGCGGACTCATCTCCTACCTGTCTTTACTGCCATATGTCAACTCGACGAACATCCATCTGTCATATGTTAATTTTACCTTATACAGATAGTCCCCCTACTTTTTAGTGACTCAACTGTATGTGACCGAAAAGTAGATAAGACCTTCTCTTTTCTTAGCGGGAAATTTCTTAAACGGTTTCTGACACATGAAAAGACGCACGTTTCTTTGCATTTAATGAGGCAAACACATGTTCACCTATGACTCGATAAGTATTTTTGCCAGTTACCTAAGAAATGATGCCCTTACATTGTGCCGCCTATAAACTTCTTCCATTTTCACCACTTTCATTTTTCACTTTTAAAACATTTCTTCTCCGCGTTTTCCTAAAACTTTTATGCAACTCCCCTTTTCTTAGTAAAATTTACAAATTCATACTTTTCATCACCATATCTTCTGCTATTTCTTGCTCTTGTTACACATGAACTTGTATTGGCGGCGGCGCATCCAAAAAGAACAAATCTAAAAAACCTGATGCCAGGCCTCCCTCTACTAACACGATCATCCATTCTCAGTTGTCTTATGAAAAGGATCTCCTTGTTCAAAATGAATCTTTTGACTATGGTAACGACATAAACAAAGTTGTTGGTAATATCTTTCTTCCATTCGACCGGCCAGTATTCCTATTGCAAAAGAAGATTGTGGCTAGAAGAAAATTGAGGTTTTAGCCCCTAGTAAAGTGGAGAAGATTACATTCAGCAAACCAGGGTATGTTTATGTTTACACATATCCTTTTACTTTAAGTCTTTTCAGGGAAATAGACCCAATCATCTTGGGTTTTGCCGGAACTACCAAGTTTGTTTGGCTCAAGTGGGGCCGACAATATGGCGCACTGTAGCTTGCATCCAATACTTGTGTTCTTGGGCTCAAAAAAACTTTACTCTTGCACATATGTTCAATCTTTATGCAAAGTTTTTGTGGAGGCGTGATCGAACTCAACAAATACGGTCACCATGCCATCGTTACCAGTGTTGATGACGATAATGACCGTGGTTGGATAGAGAGATTTGTTGTTGTCTCTTCCGGGGAAATTTTACCGGTGTCAACATCTCCTATTCCCGAATCTTGAAACTATGCTCGTAAGTTCTCTTAATATCCCTTTTTTTTACTGTGTTAAAGGAATTGCTTTTCTTTACTAAACTTTCTTTCTTTTTATTTAAGCCACCCATTGGGTTCCTCCAGTAGTTGAGAACTTAACTCAATGGGTTCCAAAAAGTTTTGATACCTCCACACCAAATTCCCGTATATTAAAGAAAATTTCAATCAGGTTCAACTGGAAGGGCAAGAACCATGGTAAGAAAAACTTTCCCTTTCCTCTCTTAACTTTTATCTCTATACAATAGATAATTTTGACTTCTTACAATAACATGTTAGGCCTTCCAAATGGATCTTCTATCTGTCCCATCGTCATGGTTTCATATGGTGCAAAGGTGGCACAACTACGGATTCGAGAAGCCCTTGAATAAAAGAGGGCTCGTGATACCGCTTTTGCTTCCGGGAAAGGCACCTCTTCCCTGAGTCCCCAGCCCAAGGGAAAAAAACTGAAAAGAAAGCATACCTCTAAGGCTGAGGCTAAGGAGAAGCCCCTAGTCATAGAAGAGATCCCAGAAGGACCGGGCGCAATGGCCCTTGATAAAGCTGAAATCGAGGACGATGATGAAACAATTTCTCTTCAAAGAATAAGAAAAAGATGAACTCCCCCAGCTTAACCAGAGAACATACAAGGACTCTTTTAATAGTTCGAATTGGTTAAGAATGCTGAATCCAGTTTCCGGGCTCCAGTTTTCAGCTCTGGTTAGAAGGGTTCTGTTTATGATGTTCCTCAAACTTCTATTCCATCACCATCTCATGCCTCGCCACCGGTTCCAGTCTAACAAGAGGAAGATGCACGTTCCTCATAATCAACCGATCAAGGGATCGTAGAAAATTCCTTCCCGGCATCTATCCAGAATCCAAATGGTAAATGCAATGTTACTTTTTCGGTTTAAGATGAATGCCAGTAGCCAAGTACTTGATGCCTTTGGCTTCTGTTAAGGACTGGAGAAAAATGGATGGTCTTTTCGTGGAATGTTTAATCAATAATAGTATGCATCTTGCTGCCCATATATCATTTTATACTTCTTTATTCCTTTATACTTGTTAACTTCCATCTTTGAAATTAATCTTCGTCTTTATAGGCTAACTTCCTTGCCTCAGAGGGCTTACAGAAGATAATCCTGGATAAAGTGGCACTTAAGGCTTACGGGATCAACTTGCTGAGCGCCTCGCGGCTCTAGAGGCAATACTTGCTCACATGGGTGAAATTAAATCCCAGTTAGAGCAAACTAAGAAAGAAAAGATGGCCTATAGTCAAGAGGCCACTCAGTTACATGTTGAACTTACTTAATTGAAGATCAAGTGGACAAAGCTGTAGGATGCCGTGACTTTAGCAGCTGAACGTGAGTCTACTTCCATTGAAATAATCAACAACCCGGAAGTGAACTTATGTTCGAAAATCGAGAAAGCTACTGTGGCCGAAGAGAAGAGGGCAAGAATGTAGGAAAGTCACAAACGGGTCATAGAGCACAACCACGAACATGCGAAGACCAATACTGACCTTTCTGGGACCATGACATCTTGAAAGTTGATAATTAATGGTAGCAGTTGAAAATCCAAAGACTCCAAGCCAAATTTTGAGATCAAGAAGATTGTTTCTTGCTTGAGAAAATTCATGCAGTTTATCATATAAGGAGGAAAACTTTGGACGATGCCAAACAAAGCATTTCAAATATAGATGACTTCATCGCTGAAGCCCTTCCCTTGGAGACAACTGCCTTCTAGAACATTCATGCCCGACCCACTGCTTCAAGCTCCTCAAGCACTTGCTCTTAGTCCCCGAATACTGAAGAAGTCGAAGATGATGAAGAAGTTGAAGGCGAAGATGCTGAACCCGATGCTGAGAAACCTTCATCTTTATAAGATGCGGCAGAGACTTCTCATCCTTTAAACTCTGCTCATAAAGCAGACTAATGTATTATTATTATTATTATTATTATTATTATTATTATTATTATTGTTATTATTATTATTATTATTATTTATTTATTTATTTTTATTTTTGTAATTATCCCGGAGTGTCTATTGGGTCCGAGTTTTTTGAAATAAAAGCTATCCTTTTTACTTAACTTCTGTTAAAAAGATATCTTTTTATTTTTATATTGACAAAAGTTAGAAAATATTTCACTCTCCGTTGATATTAATACTAGAAATTCATACTTCCAATTTTTAACCTTTAATTACAAAGGTTTCATAAGAGAGGGCCCTCACGTTTATAATGCTTTCGAAGAGGATGTCTCCCGTTCATCCGACACTTGCATTTGAAGTTTAGGTAACATTCAAATGAAATAAAAACCATGTCATTTGGACAAAAATATAATATATTTTCAAAAGTATTTTTACATTAGCCAAATCATTTTTACACTCACTTAAGTAAATGAAACTACCAATACATGTGGCTAATATGTACTTCTTATTTTGATGGGACTAGACATACAGTCCATGGGCCTGACTCAAGGTCTTTCATAACAACTGAACTTTTAAGTTCAAGATATAGTTTTCGATTCTAGTAGTCCCCGATTTCATTGACATTTTTCGTGCTCTGATATACAATAGTTTCTCCATCTAGTGTTTGGATGCAAAGTATGAGAATTCAAACACTAAAGTTCTTGTTTCTATTGAAGATCCTTCTTTGGAGTATGTTTTACGTTGCTGCCTTATTAAAAACCTTGCTAGAAAAACCCATTTGGGACAAAAACTGGACGAAGGAAAAAAATAGTGCAGTGCATACTTTCAGTACCATCAAGGATCTTAAATAGTAGTACCTTTTGAGGTGATTCACGTTCTAGTTGCTTGATAATTTTACTCCATCTTGATTTTCCAGTTGATATGAGCCTTTACCGGTTATTGCACAAATCTGGTAAGGTCCTTCTCAGGTCGGTCCCAACTTTTCGGCATTGACTTCCCGGGTATTATGAGTTACCTTTCGTAAAACCAAGTCTCCGACTTTGAATTAACAAATATTTTCTCTACAATTGTATAATCCTTTCATCCTTTACTTTTGTGCCATCATTCTTTCATAAGGAAAAGTCCAATGCTCTTTAAGCAAGTCCAACTTATTCAACATTACTTCATTATTCTCCTGCTTATTTTTCTGGGAATACCTTACGGTTGGTTCACCTACCTCCACCAGAATCAAAGTTTTCCTACCGCACACAAGGGAAAAAGGCATTTCTCAAACGCTCGACTCTGCCGTTGTTCAATATGCCCATAATACTCCTGGTAGCTCTTTTGGCCACCTGCCTTTAGCATCCTTTAATTTTTTTTTGAGGTTTTGAATTTGCATCTTGTTAGTTGATTTTTCTTGACCATTAGCAATTGGATGGTATGGCTTCAATCCCTCTAGGAATTTTGTAATCTTGGAACCTATAAATTGTGGCCCATAGTCACGAGAAATTTCATTTGGTATTCTAAACCCACAAATGATATGATCCCAAATGAAATAAATCACTTCTCATTCTCTAACTTTCTTTAAAGAACCTGCTTCAACCCATATAGTGAAATACTCAATCAAAACTAAAAGAAATTTTACTTGTCCGGTCCCTTGCGGCAAATGACCAACTATATCTATTCCCTATTTCATGAATGGCCACAGTGATACCATTGAATACAAAAGTTTCGCCGACTAATGTACCAGTTGAGCATGATGTTCGCAATTATCACATTTTTGCACAAACGCCTTTGCATCCTGCTCCATTCAGGGCCAATAATAACCATCTCTCATTAATTTGAGCACTAGTGGATCTACAACGGAGTGATTTCTACAAACTCTTTCATGAACTTCCCTGATCGGATAATCAGCTTCCGGTGGACCTAAACACCAATCTAACGGTCCTTGAAAAGATATCTGGTATAACTGTCCATCAACAAGATAGTACCGAGCCAACAATACTTTATAAACTCATTTCTCCAATCCTAGATTAAGTTTGTTGAGTTCACTTTGCAATAGACATCTATGTCTAGGACCAAATGCAATAGCTGAACAAATGCACCAGAATCATCGCCTTTAATTTCTATGGATGAACCTAAGTTAGCCAACACATCCGCTTTCACATTTTCTTCTCTTGGAATATGGATCACTAATCATTCCCTGAATCGGGAAAGTAAAAATTGAACTTTATTCAAGTATTTCTGCATGCGTTCTTCTTTGGCATCAAAGATCCCATATATCTGATTTACCACTAGCTGAGAATCACACTTTATTTCAATCACCTCAGAGACGATTCCCTGGGCTAATTCAAGTATGGCAACCATAGCCTCATACTTAACTTTATTATTAGTCAACATAACAGTTTGAATAGCCTGTCTCAGGATTTCTCCCAAAGGAGTGACTAATACTATCCCAAGACCAGAACCTTTTACATTGGAGGCGCCATCTGTTAACAAGGTCCATACACTGGAAACAGTTCTCTATACCAGGACTGCTTCTTTTGACGCTAAAGGCATCATACTCGGACTAAAATTAGCCATAAAGTCGGTAAAACTTATGACTTAATCGCAGTCCGAGGTTTATATTCAATATCAAATTCGCCAAATTTCAACTGCCCATTTAGCCATTCGACCCGATACTTCAGTTTTATGAAGGAAGTGTTCGGGAAAAAGTCATCACAACAACTATTGGATGACATTGAAAGTAAGGTTTACGCTTTCTAGAAGCGACTACGAGAGCTAGAGCCAACTTTTCTAGATGTGGATAATGTGTTTCCGCACCTGACAATAATTTCCTAACATAATATATAGGAAATTATGTACCTTCTTCCTCTCGGACTAGAACTGCACTCACCGCAACTTCTGATACGGCTAAATAAATTAACATTTGTTATCCATCCTTTGGTTTAGACATCAAAGGAGGACTGGAAAAATTCCTCTTCAAATCTCTTAATGCTTGCTGACACTCCGGTGTCCACGAGAAGTCATTCTTATTCTTCATTAGTGAAAAGAACTGGTGAAATTTCTCCAATGATCTTGATATGAATCTACTAAGGTCCGCCAACCTACTGGTCAACCTTTTCACCTCCTTTACACTTTTCAGTTGGTCAGGGATATTTTCTATGTCTTTAATCTTGTCAGGATTTACTTCAATTCCTCTTTGAGGAACCAAGAAACTTACAACATGAATTGAACCTATATTTAGCAACCTGGTTACCTCTTCTTTTACAAAGTTGTGTCCGACCTCGGCTATCAGCTGCTTCTACTTTATCAAAGGGAAATTAGGATCTAAACTTAGCTTGTGGACAGCTATTTCCAGTGGAATACCTGTCATATCTAAATGAGACCATGCAAAATAGTCAATGTTAGTATTCAGAAATTCAATAACTTTAAACCTGAGTTCGGGGCCCAACCCTATTCCCATGTAAACCTTCCTCTTCGGGAATTTCGTGAACAAAGTGACTTGTTCAAGATCTTCTGCGGTTGACTTTGTTGCATCCGTTTCTTCTATTACCTGGAAAGATCTGAGAACCTGGAAAATATTTGATGTTCTCTTCCTCTCCATCGTTTCTAAACAGGGACCAGACCAGAAGTTATTATCGGTTCCTATAGTTGCTATTTGTTGATTCCCTCCGCCTTACTGTTAGACAAGGTGACACCATTCGTTTCCCTTTACAGAAGGTTGATCACCTCTAATCTGCTTAACCCTGTCCAGTGTTGGGAACTTTAGCAATTGATGGTACGTTGATGGCACAACCTTCATTTCGTGAATCCATGCCCTATGAAGAATCATATTGTAACCCATAAGAACCATCCACAACTTCGAACAAAGTGGATTTCTCACCCCTTGGGCATATGTGGAAAACACGTTCTCTCCTCGGGCCATTATGCTTGTTATGTTAAACCCGACCAAAAGCTTTGTTGCTGGAACTATGTTTCCGGTTAGCATTACTTGTTCCAAGACCCTCAATTGGATAATATTGGCGGAAATACTTGGATCAACCAACACACGCTTAGTTATAAACTCTAAAACATTTAAAGATATTATCAGAGCATCATTATGCGGTAAAATAAGGCCATCAACATCTTCCTCTGTAAAGGTGATCTCATCATCTTTTGACGCTTCTCAGATTCTCCTGCCATGAGTGAATCATATCTTCATATTTTTTGCTACCGAAAATGTCATCCCATTTACTTCAACCCCATAAAAAATCATGTTTATTGTTAGGCGGGAAGATCCTGTGGTTGGTTTTGCCGATTATGTTGCATCCCGACTCATACTGTAGTTGTCCTTAGCCCGGTCACTTAAACATTTTCTAAGATGGCCATTCTCCAACAACATTGCTACTTCTTCATGAAGGTGTGGCATTCCCTAGTCCTATGACCATGTGTACTTTGGTACTCACACCATAAATTAGGATCCTTTTGATTGGGGTCTAATCGAATTACTTTCGGGAACCTTGCTTCCTTGATGTTTCTCAAAGCCGAAACCAACTCTACCAAACTGATGTAGAAATTGTAATCCAATAACTGGGGATATCCTGAATCCCGAGACCTCGATGGTTCTTTATCCTATAAAGTTCTGCTATTCTTTCCACGAAATGTCCCTCTGTCTGGTCCGAATCTTTCCGATGACTGAAAACCTTTAGCTCCATAAGATCTTTCATTTTACACATTAGACTGAAAATGATTCTTGGATAATCTCCGGTCTGCATCATGAACATTCTTGAACTTTTCTTGATTTCTATCGTGATTACGACGCTTGCATGACACCGAAGAACCCGACTTATCATCTTCAATTCTAATTTTTGATTCATAATGATTATGGACATTAGCCTATGTGGTTGCCTGAAATTCCAATAGACTTTCTTTCAACTTCCTCAAGACATCAGAGCTTAAGGAATTAAGACCACTGGTTAATGCTTCTGCTATCCATTCATCCAGTACTGCCGACAATAGTATTCTCTCATTTTGGAACTGGATCACAACCTCTTGTAGCAACTCAGAATCTCCACACGCGATTCTAAATATATTCGCCTTCCTGGCTTGGACTTTCCTTGCCGCAACATGAGTTTTGTTGAAAGAATCTGCAAGTATTTCAAAAGAATCAATTGAATGTCCAGGTAAGAGTGAATACCAAGTGAAAGTTCCCTTTGTTAGGGTTTCCAAATTTCTTTAGCAAAACTGATTCGATCTCATGCGGAGTCAAATCATTTCCCTTCGCAGCCATAGTGTAGGTAGTGTTATGTTTCTGTGAATCCGATGTTCCATCGTATTTTGGAATATCCGGCATCTTGAATCAACTCTAGGGCCATACTTGGTTTGAATGGCAACTGAGTATACTTCTTTGAGTCCGATCCCTTCAGTATCGGAGGTGCCCTCAGAATCTGATCCATCCGAGCGTGGGATTCTTTAGCATTTTGATCCATCCGATCATTCATTTCCCTCATGAACCTCATGAACTCGGTTTTAAAAGGATCATTTTTATTGTTTTAATTCTCGGATCCGCTACCTGCACCACTTGCTTGATTATCATAAGATTTAAACTCCTCCCTTGAAGCGATGCTACCAGTTCTTTGAGTTGTCTGATTTGCAGGAACACTGGGAGGACCTCGAACTCCTCCATTGGAATTATTTGAGGCAACTAATAACACTTGCTGGAGCTCAGTCTATATTCAATCGTGTCTTGAGATGAATCGTGTTTTCCCTTTGATGTGCTCTCTAAACTTTTATTGTCTCAACAATGGGTTCATCATCCATATCATCAGGGGTAGGACTCATCGCACACAAAGTATTTTGTTCCTCCTGGACTGGAGTTGTCTCACTTCCATCGATACGAGTTTCACTGGTCGAATCATCCTGCTGATCTCCACCGTGGAAATTATCCTCATGCTCATTGAAGTTGTTTCTTCCAATATTGAGCGAATTGTTGAAATAATAAGGTTCCATATCTATTTTTTTCCTTCACTATAGAAAAACGTCAAAGTATGTAAGTAAAAGACGAGTGGATCAAGGTAATACCACAATTGTCTATTCTCCACATATGACGCCAAATTGTTTACCCGCAAAATAATACAATTGAATTTATAATACAGTTTATAGACACATGGATTATATTGATCGAATAAAATAAAGTGATGAAGAACATAAACGAATAAAATAAGATTAATTAAGGAAAAGGCAAGCCTGAATCTTGAATTGAACTTCTCCGGGAATAAGAACAATACTAAGAACTAACTATTAACAGAGTAAAGTTTTGCTAAATAAGAAGTAGTATCAACCTTTTTTCACACAAGTATATCATGTTCTTCAATGAGTATATATTTTCGTATTTATAGCTAAATTAGGGGAGACAAGATTCCCAAATCATGCTCATCTTTAAGGTGAATAAAGACCCCTCTTGATAGCAGCATAACGACTGAGACTAAATGCCATGATCCTATATAATAATTTCTCCTTCAATGGTGTATTCTTCAATCAGTACCTTCCTTTCAAATTCTCTTCTCCGATTTTGATATCTTTGGAGCTCATAAAACACCTGTCACATGCTTATGCTCGGTGATAACTTTTTGCTGACTCATCTCTTGCCTGTCTTTAGTGCCACATGTCAACTCGACGAACATCTACCAGTCATCTATTAACTTTATCCTATGCAACCATATCACGGTTTCCATCTCTAAGGATGAATGCATATGCTCATACAATAATGATAAGATGCACAAGGACATAATAAATGATGCGAATGTGTGTTCATGATATAAAGTATGACTATGGCTAAGTCAAGTACATCAATAATCTCAAGAATAGTCCATTTGCTCAAATAAGATGTCATAAGCTAAAATATGATCTCTTGCATGATAATTTTACTCACGTAGTACAATCAAATAAAGCATAAGTCAAGAAAAACACACAACCAAATAAAGCTTAAGGAAGCCTAAAACTACCTTGTACATGGCATAACCTTAGTGTACGTATATACGCTTGACACCTCGCATATACGCCACCCCCAAAATAACATAACATATAGCATATAAGTCCAATTTGTAGCTATTAGAAAGGTTAGACAAGAGACTTACCTCTCTTGGAACTACTTCAATCCTCAAATAAGAATTTTCTTCTATTCAAAACCTTCAAAAGCTCCAAATCTAACCAAAAAAGCACTTAACGAAGTCAAATAAAGTCATAGAAACCATAAATTAGGCTCCTTTTGATTGGGGTTTGCTCGAATTGCTTTCGGGAACCTTGCTTCCTTGATGTTTCTCATAGCCAAAACAAACTCTACCAAACTGATGTTAAAATTGTAATCCAATAACTGGGGATATCCTGAATCCCGAGACCTCGATGGTTCTTTATCCTACAAAGTTCTACTATTCTCTCCACGATATGTCCCTCTGTCTGGTCCGAATCTTTTCAATGACTGAAAACCTTTAGCTCCATAAAATCTTTCATTTGACACATAAGACTGAAAACGATTCCTGGATGATCTCTGGTCCGCATCATGAACATTCTTGAACTTTTCTTGATTCTTATAGTGATTACAACGCTTGCATGACACCGAAGAACCCGACTTATCATCTTCAATTCTAATTTTTGATTCATAATGATTATGGACATTAGCCCATGTGGTTGCCTGAAATTCCAATAGACTTTCTTTCAACTTCCTCGAGACATCAGAGCTTAAGGGATTAAGACCATTGGTGAATGCTTCTGCTACCCATTCATCCTGTACTGCCGACAATAGCATTTTATCATTTTGGAACCGGATCACGACCTCTTGTAGCAACTCAGAATCTCCACGCACGATTCTAAATATATTCGCCTTCCTGGCTTGGACTTTCCTTGCCGCAATATTGGTTTTGATGAAAGAATCTGCAAGCATTTCAGAAGAATTAATTGAATGTTCAGGTAAGAGTGAATACCAATTTAAAGTTTCCTTTGTTAGGGTTTCCAAATTTCTTTAGCAAAACTGATTCGATCTCATGCGGAGCTAAATCATTTCCCTTCACAGCCAGAGTGTAGGTAGTGTTGTGTTCCTTTGAATCTGATGTTCCATCGTATTTTGGAATATACAGCATCTTGAATCTCTTTTGGATCAACTCTAGGGCCATACTTGGTTTGAATGGCAACTGAGTGTACTTCTTTGAGTCCGGTCCCTTCAATATCGAAGGTGCCCTCTGAATCTGATCCATCCGAGCGTGGAATTCTTTAGTATTTTGATCCATCCGATCATTCATTTCCCTCATGAACCTCATGAACTCGGTTTTAAAAGGATCATGTGCGTTGTTTTAATTCTCGGATCCGCTGCCTGCACCACTTGCTTGATTTTCATTAGATTTAAACTCCTCCCTTGAAGCGATGTTACCAGTTCTTTGAGTTATCTGATTTGCAGGAACACTGGGAGGACCTGGAACTCCTCCATTGGAATTATTTTAGGCAACCAATAGCGCTTGCTGGAGCTCAGTCTATATTCAATCATGTCTTGAGATGAATTATGTTTTCCCTTTGATGTGCTCTCTAAACTTTTATTGTCTCGACAACGGGTTCATCATCCATATCATCAGGGGTAGGACTCATCGCACACAAAGTATTTTGTTCCTCCTGGACTGGAGTTGTCTCATTTCTATCGATACGAGTTTCACTGGTCGAATCATCCTGCTGATCTCCACCGTGGAAATTATCCTCAGGCTCATTGAAGTTGTTTCTTCCAATATTGAGCAAATTGTTGAAATAATTGGGTGCCATATCTATTTTTTTGCTTTACTATAGAAAAACATCAAAGTATGTAAGTAAAATATGAATAGATCAAGGTAATACCACAATTGTCTATTCTCCACATACGACACCAAATTATTTACCCGCAAAACAGTATAGTTAAATTTATAATATAGTTTATAGACACATGGATTAAATTGATTCGATAAAATAAAGTGATGAAGAACAGAAATGAGTAAAATAAGAATAATGAAGTAAAATGCAAGCCTGAATCTTGAATTGAACTTCTCCGGGAATAAGAACAATACTAAGAACTAACTATTAGCAGAGTAAAGTTTTGCTAAATAAGAAGTAGTATCAACCTTTTTTCACACAAGTATTTCATGTTCTTCAATGAGTATAAATTTTCGTATTTATAGCTAAATTAGGGGAGACAAGATTCCTAAATCATGGTCATCTTTAAGGTGAATAAAGACCCCTCTTGATAGAAGCATAACGGATGAGACTAAATGTCATGATTATGTATAACAATTGCTCCTTTAATGGTGTATGCTTCAATCAGTACCTTCCTTTCAAATTCTCTTCTCCGATTTTGATATCTTCGGAGCTCATACAACACCTGTTACATGCTTATGCTCGGTGACAACTTTTTGCTCACTTATCTCTTGCCTGTCTTTAGTGCCACATGTCAACTCGATGAACATCTACCAGTCATTTATTAACTTTATCCTATGCAACCATATTACGGTTTCCATCTCTAAGGATGAATGCATATGCTCAAAAAATAATTATAAGATGCACAAGGACATAATAAATGATGCGAATGTGTGTTCATGATATAAAGTATGACTATGGCTAAGTCAAGTACATCAATAATCTCAAGAATAGTCCATTTGCTCAAATAAGATGTACTCACGTAGTCATACAATCAAATAAAGCATAAGTCAAGAAAAACACAGAAACAAACAATGCTTAAGGAAGCCTAAAACTACCTCGTACATGGTTTAACCTTAGTGTACGTATATACGCTCGACACCTTGCATATACGGTACCCCAAATAACATAACATGTAGCATATAAGACTAATTTGTAGCTCTTAAAAAGGTTAGACAAGAGACTTACCTCTTTTGGAACTGCTTCAATCCTCAAATAAGCATTTTCCTCTATTCAAAACCTTCAAAAGATCCAAATCTAACCAAAAACAACACTTAACGAGGTCAAATAAAGTCATAGAAACCAATCCTAAACAATAAAGCTTCAATCTTTAATCAAATCAAAAAAAGATAACAAAAATAAACTCGGGCCCACATAGTTAAAACCCGAGTCTAAGGATTGATATCATTGACACATAGCCTCACGAGTCCAAATATGTGATTAGTTTCCATATCCGAGTCCAAATTGGTGTTCAAAATGTCAAAATATAGTCTCTTAAGTTGAAGACAAAATGTAAAGCCCCGTAAAGTTTCACCTAAACTCCGGGGTTTCGTGGTGCCGAGGTAGGCTAATGTATATGAGGGTTGTGGAAAATCAAGCTCGCCGCGGTACAGACTTTTTGGGTTTAGCAGAGTGTTGGGGAGTTGAAGAAATATTGTTACAGAACAGGGTGTTTCTGTGGTCCATTATGCGACCGCAGAACTGATCTGTGGACTGCAAATCTACCGAGTGAAGTAGAGAAATGGGCCAATTTTGGAGGTTGTTTTGCAGTGAACTATGCGACAGCATAATCATTTCGTGGGCCGCACATTCGTCGTAGAACAAGCATGAAGATTTCCCGAGGTAGATTCTGCGGTCAATTCTGCGGCCGCACAATTGATATGCGGGCCGCAGACTGGACCAGGCCAGCCCAGGTTTTGGGACCATTTCTGCGATCCATTTTGCGGGTCGCAGATCTGATCTGCGGTGCATCCTGCGACTACAGATTTGAGTTCGGAGGGACCATTTTCTGATTTTAACACCCGACCCCATTTTTATAAAATAACTTAGGGTTCATTTTAGAAGGCTCAAACTGAGATTGTAGATAGAGGAAAGTGATCTAGAGTGAAAAGAAGAATTTCTAAGCTATTTGTTCATCAATCTTTGCTCAAGTCTGGAAGAATTTACTAGGATAACTCACAAGGCCTTCATCCAAGAGGTTAGATTCTAGCCCTAGCCTTCAATTTCGAAATTTCGGTTGGGAATAGGTAATGGGGAAGAAGGTTTTGAGAATAAGAGTTGTTATTTATGCATGCATGTACTAATAAAGGTGGTAGGAAGGTTGTGGAGTATTTGTGGGTGGCCTACTGAAGTGGGGATTTATTGTGGGGGGTAAAGGAATCCACCATAGAAGGACCTTGAAACCTTAATGCACAACTAGTGCTTGATAAAATGCTCAAATGAGCTGAAACCCCGAGTATCTTCCTAATTATGGTTCAAATATGTCATGTTTCTAATAGATTGAAGTCGCTAGGATTTTCGGAACATTTTAGTAATTTAAGGAAGCTCAAGTGAGGTATGTTGGCTAAACCCCTCTTGTAGAATCGATTTCCATGATGTCCTCGTATGTTTTGATTATGTTTGGCCCAATTTCTTATGTCTCATATTCCGAGTCCTTCCTAATAGAGTTGATTATGGTAAAATAAGTGTTGTGTTGAAAGATGTATGTACCCAAAATGTCTTCCAAATGTTCCTATCATATCATGATTCCTTCTGAGAATGTAATCTAGTATGATCAATGTATCAAAGGTGTTGCAATTTAAAAACAATGTTTCAATTCCAAGCTAGTATTCCTAATCGTGGTAGAGAAAATCAATGTGCTTAAGACTCTTATTTGCTTATATGTGTACTTAGGGTCTTGTTTTGAAATTCTCTTATTGATGATAATCCTTGGTAACGCCTGAAAGTTATAGGGGTGAGTATGAAATATGAAATACGGTCGACGTGCCAAGAATGATATTACAATTATGGCCACTGGTGCCAATAAAAATGGAAAGAGGTGTGAAAGATTATGAAATGCGTTGTAAATCCTTTAAATAATAAATGGTTTGGGAGTATCGTTTAGTCATCGAGGAAGGGTAGGTCGAAATAACCAAATCCCAAAATTACACGTGCCGGTGTAGGAGTGATTGAGGGGTAAATCCCCGTGTTGATGTGACAGGATTGTTTCCCCTTATATGGGATAAGATTGATGTGTTGAGATATTTCCCCTTAAATGGGATGAGATTATTGCTAGAAGGATGTGATGTGATGTCGACCCGCACGGCATTGTGGTGAGACGGCTTAGCCGATCGGGCTGAGATCGGATGCCATGTCGCGCACATGGTGGTGTTGTGATTGGATGTCTTGGGGGTGAGATGGCTTAGCCGATCGGGCTGAGATCGGACTCCGCGCTACAATCACGGTGGTATATCGGTGCTAAATATTGAAACTTACTTGAAATTTACTTTCCTTCTAAATTGACACCTTGATATTGTTTGTGGCTTTTATTGATTTCATGTTTCCTTCTCCTTTTACGGTTACTCGTTCTATTGAGAGGGTGCTTAGTTTTACATACTAGTACTATTCCATATGTACTAACGTCCCTTTGCGGGGGGCACTGCATCTTTAATGGATGCAGGTGGTTGCATAGCAAGTGGTATTGATTAGTGATAGTAGCACACACTCTCCTCAGCTGACTTGGTGAGCCCTATTTCATTTTAGGGTCTTGTATCTCTTGTCCTCTATGTATATTATTTTGAGGTATAGCCGGAGCCTTGGTGCTGGCACAATCATGCTACTCTTTTGTATCTATTAGAGTCTCTGTGGACATAGCATGGGTGGTACCGTTGTTTTGGGAAGTTAAATTAGAAATGTTGTATATGTATCATGTGTTTCCACTTCTAAACTATAAATGTGTAATGTAATATTTTGGGGAATCTTGAATGAAGTTCTATCGGTAATGAAATTTGGATTGTTCATGTAACCTTCTCATTGTCTAATTAAAGAAATATACCTTTTCTTTATTCATGGGTGAGTTTGGGTAGAAGGCATTGTACAGGCTTGCTTAGTCGGGTTATCTTGGTTGAGCGCCGGTCGCGCTCCCTGAGGTCGAGGCGTGACACAAAACCCCAAATTTCACTCTTAAATTCCTTGTTTTAGGTGTAGAAATACATGAAAAATCATGATATACGATCAAAACCAAGTAAGAATTTCTTACCTTCAAGATTAGGGTAAAACTCTCCTAAAAACGCATCTCTTCCCGATCGCCAAAACTCAAAATTGGTGAAAAAAAACTAAATCCCAAAATATGGACATTAAATACCCCTGCAAGTGAAAACTAGCAATCTAACTCAATTTGAAATGCTCCGAAACCACCTTAAAAATTACCTTAGCCCCTCGGGACCCTGTCCAATCATTCTAACAAGTTTGTATACTCTATAAAAACTTGTCCAAAGGCTCAAATTACCAAAAACAACATCATAACCAAGAATCGTGCATAAAACCAAAAATCCCAAATTCTCTTAAATTTAAAATTCAACTTTCGACTAAAAGCGTCCAAAATCATCATACAAACATACTGGAATCTTTAATCACTAATCCAGGGTCGTTTACGTATAATATTGACTTTGGTCAACTTTTCCAACCTTAGGCCTCAACCTAGGAACTAAGTGTTAATAATCACCCCCGAACCCTTCTGGAACCAAACCATCTATTCCCAAAGGTCATAAAACATAATAACAACCTACAAGAAGTATCAAATAAGGAAAAGAGGTTCTAGAACTCAAAATGACCAGTCGGGTCATTACATTCTCCACCTCTTAAACAAACATTCGTCCTCTAATTGGTTTAGAAATATAATTGAACTACTGAAAAGATATGGATATCGGCTCCGCTTATCCGACTCGATCTCCCAAGTAGCGTCCTTGCTCGATTGTCCTTTCCAAAGAACCTTCGTTGAAGCGATATCCTTTGACCTCAACTTCCGAACATGTTTGTCCAAAATATCTATCGGCTCTTTTTCATAGGCCAAATTCTCATCCAAATGCATTGTGCTGAATTCCAAAAGGTGTTAATTATCTTCATTATACCTCCAAAGCATAGAAACATTAAATACCAGAAGAACCCCCGATAGGATAGGAGGCAAAGAAAGCCTATTAGCAACCTCACAAACTCTCTCCAACACCTCGAATGGGCCAATAAATCTCGAAATCAACTTTCCCTTCTTCCCAAACCTCGTGACACCTTTCATTGGTAAAACTTTCAGAAGTATCTTCTCACTCTCCATATATCCATACCATAAACATTCTTGTCTGTAACTCTTCTGTCTACTCTGAGCTGTCCGAAGACGTTCTTGAATCCATTTCAACTTCTCTAAAGCATCACATACCAAGTCTATACCCAACAACCTAGCCTCACCAGGCTCAAACTAACCAACAGCAGAACGACATTGCCTACCATATAAAGCCTCAAATAGAGCCATTTGAATGTTGGACTGAAAGTTGTTGTTGTAAGAAAACACTACCAAAGGCAAGAATAGATCCCAATGAACTCCAAAGTCAATCACGCAATTTTGAAACAAGTCCTTAAGAATCTGAATAGTTTACTCGAACTAACCATCCGTATGTGGGTGAAAAGTTGTGCTGAACTCAACCTATGCACCCAAATCATATTGAACAGCTCTCGAAAATTGAGATGTTAATTGGGTACCACAGTCTAAAATGATAGAAACAAGTATACCATGCAAACGAACTATCTCCCTAATGTAAATTCTGACCAACATCTCCGAAGTATAGTAGTCAACATTTGTATGCAATGCACAAACTTAGTCAACTTGTCCATAATGAACCAAATAGAATCAAACTTCCTCAAGGTACATGGTAAACCTACCACAAAGTCCAAAGTGATACGCTCCCACTTATTTTCTGGTTTAACCATCTTCTGAATCAAACTACTCAGTTTTTGATGTTCATATTTAACTTGATGGCAATTCAAACACCATGAAACATGACCAACAATGGATTTCTTCATCCTTTGCCACCAATAATGCAGCTCCGTGATACATCTTCATATCACCTGATGAATAGAATACCGCAAACTGTAAGCCTCCTAAATTATCAATTCCCTCAAGCCATTAACATTAAGAACTCAAATTCAACTCTGGAGTCATATAACACCATCATCTATAATAACTACCTTCTTAGCACCACCTCGCTGCACCATGTCACTAAGAACCAACAATTGGGGATCATCATACTAGCAAGCTATAATGCGCTCAAATAAGGATGGCTGTGCAACAACACAAGAAAGAACTCTTCTAGGCTTAGAAATATCTAATCTTATAAATCTATTGGGTAAAGCCTGAATATCCATAACCAAAAGCCTCTCCTCACCTGGAATAAATGCCAAACTACCCATACTCTCTGCCTCAGGAAATCTGCTACTACATTCGCCTTGCCCGGATGATGCAAGATAGAGATATCATAATCCTTAAGCAACTCAGGCCACCTCCACTTCCTAAAATTCAAATCATTTTGCTTGACAAAGTGTTGAAGACTCACTGATAATTACCAACCTGACATGACACACCGTACAAGTAATGCCTCCAAATCTTGAGCACATATACAATCACTGCCAACTCCAAGTCATGAACTATATAATTCTTCTCATGAGGCTTCAACTACCATGATGCATAAGAAATCACTCTACCCTCCTACATCAATACCATACTGAGGTGAATGTGTGAAGCATCACAAAACACGGTGTGTGGCCCTGAACCTGCGGGTAACACTAACACTGGGGCTGTAGTCAAAGCAGACTTGAGCTTCTGATAGCTCTCTTCACACTAATCAGACCACCAAACAGGAATGACCTTCTAAGTCTACTTAGTCAATGGAGCTACAATGGATGAAAATGCCTTCACAAATGATAGTAGCCTACCAAACCCAAAAACAACTCTGAGCCGCCTCAATATTCTTGGGATCAACCTTAATACTATCACCAGATACCACGTGACCCAAGAATGCAATTGAGTTAAACAAAAATTCATACTTAGAAAATTTGGGGTACCAATTATTTTCCTTAAATCCTCAAATGATGCTCATGCTCCTCTCTACTAAGAGAGTAAATCAAGATGTCGTCAATAAATACAATCACAAAAGAGTCCAAATAATGCTTGAACACTTGGTTTATCAAATCCATGGATGTCGCTGGAGCATTAGTCAAATCAAATAACATCACAAAAAAATCATAATGACCATATCGAGTCCTAAAAGTCATCTGAGGGATGTTAGATCCCCTAATATTTACCTAATGGTAATCCGATCTCAAATCAATCTTAGAAAATACCTTAGCACCTTAAAGCTGATCAAACAGATAATCAATACGAGATAATGGATACTTGTTCTTAATAGTAACCTTGTTCAACTGCCTACAATCAATACACATCCTCCTAGTACCATTTTTGTCATTCACAAACAACACCGACATACCCCAAGAAGAAGCACTCGATCTTATGAATCACTTATCAAGCAAATCATGTATTTGCTCCTTCAATTCCTTTAATTCAGACGGAGCCATGCAATATGGTAGATAGATATGGGCTGAGTATCCATCACCAAGTCAATCAAAATCAATATCCCTATCCGGTGGAAATACCCGACAAATCCACAGGGAAACCTCAGGACACTTCCTCACAACTGGCATTTAACCCGTGGAAGGAACCTCTATACTAGAATCACGAATGAAAGCTAAATATGAAAAATACCCCTTTTCAACCATATGTTAAGCCGTCAGATATGAAACCACTCTACTTGTAGAGTAACCCAAGTGACCCTCTCGACTCTAATCTAGGCAACTCTATCATAGCTAAAGTCACAGTCTTTGTGTAACAATCCAAGATGGCATGATACAGGGGTAACCAATCCATGCCAAGAATCACCTCAAAATCCACCATGTCCAATAAAAAGAGATCAACCCTAGTATTATATCCATTAATGGTAACCACACAAGGCCAATAAACCCAATCCACCATAATAGAATCTCCCACATGTATAGACAGATAAACAAGATTATCGAAAGAATCGCGAGTCATACCCAAATATGCTGTAAAGTAAGATAACACCTACGAATAAGTATAACTGAAATCAAACAATACCAAAGGATCTCTATGATAAACTAAAGAAATACATGTGATGACTGCATCAGTTGCAATTGCCTCTGGCCTACCTGGAAAATCATAGCCATGAGCCTGATTTCCACCCCTGGCCTCCACCTCTTAGACTACCTCTACCTGCATGACCTTTATCTCTAGCTGGCTGGGCAGGTGGTGTAGCAAATGGGGTTAGAATTTTGGCTTGAGTACCCTGCTGCTATGTAACACTACAAATTTGAGGACAATCTTTACTAAGATGCCTCAAATCTTCACACTCAAAACAACCTCTATGCTAATGTGGATGCTGAGACTAAGTTGGTCCCTGACAACCAGAATAACCACCATAGAACCATAAGCTGGAGGCACACTATAGGATGCTTGCCCCGAACGACTACCGTGGGAACCATGACTGAAGTGCTGAGTGAACTTTTCTAACATAATGACCTCTACCAAAGTAACTCTTGCCTCAGATGAGGCACTAATAAATCCTCCTGAATGACGAGGGCTCTAATCCTTCATTGACTCTCTACCCGACCATAGATGCGCTCAATCCTCTGTACTATCTCTACTGCCTGCTAAATGGTAATACCAATCTCTGTCTCTGTAGCCATACTAAGCTTAATTCCAAAATTAATCCCCTCAATAAACCTACTCACCTTTTTAGTCTCGAGAGGGATTAAGAAAGCTTTATAGCAAGACAACTCTGTAAACCTCATATCATACTCTATAACTAATGGGCACTCCTAGCGTAAATGCTTAAGCTAACTGCACAACTCATCTCTCCTAGTGAGTGAGATGAACTTGTCCAAAACAGAGTAAAAGACCGAGTCCAAATGAGAGTAAATAACCATGTTGGCCTACTCTGCTCATAAGTCTGCCACCCCTTTTTGGCTGGCCTTCTCAAGTGAAAAGTGGTAAAGTCAACTCCATTGGACTCCACGAATACCCAAATTATGCAAAATCACACGACACCTATCCAAGGGCTCCTGAGCATCAGTTGTGGGATCACCATCAAAACAATAAGGATCTAAATTCTGGAACCGATCCATCATCTTCTGCTTATCAATAGTTATAGCAAGACTAACCTTAGGCATGACTGTAGCAATAAGATGAACTACCCCAACTGGTGGCATAACTGGAACACCCAGAGTTCGAAACATAGCAGTGGCCTGCTCTAGAGTATGAGTAGGTTGTGTTTATGATCCCCCTCAAACATAAGAAGTAGCTGGGACCAGAAGAATCATACCAGCCTATGCGAAGCCACCAAGGTAACTCAAGATCCGGACCGTAGTTCCTTAAGCACTGGAGTAGTAATAAAACCTTCAGGAACCTGACCCATTGGAATAACTTGATCTGGAACCTGGACCACCACTAGAACTATATGCGGCTCCTAAAAACTGGCTCTAGCACAGACATGAGTGGTTGCGGGTACTCCATCCCTAGGCGCTGCTACACGTGCCTTGGTCTGGGCTCTAGCCCTCCCTTTGTCTGACTTCAAAATTTAAGATAAAACAAAGTTGCACGATAGCGAAAGAAAGAAAGAAAAGTTTCCTAAATATCCCATAGCCTATCGAATATAAGTATAGACATCTCCATACCATTCCACAAGACTCTAGTAGACATGCTCATGACCTGTAAAACCCAGGAACCTAGAGCTCTGATACTAGCTTTGTCACGACCCAAATCCCACCAATGGTTATGATGGCACCTAAAGCCATTGGTAGGTAATCCAATACTTAATCATCAGTCAAAACAAAACAATACAAGATAATCTACCAATAACATAGATAAATCATAAATAAGTCTCAAAACAATCAATTAAATGCGAAAGTACTACAATAACATCCCCAAAACCCTGGTAGCATGGAGTCATGAGCTACTAAGATAAAATATAATTGTCTAACAAATTACAAGAGTACTGCCTGAAATGCATAAATAGTATGAAATGAGAAGAAGGCGACTTTATGGTCTGCGATCGATCAAAGCACTAACTCGAGTCTCCTAAATTAACTACTGGGCACCCTCCTGAGGTCCACTAATGCCAATGCCAGAATATGCACAAAATATGCAGAGGTGTAGTATGAGTACATAAACAACATGTACTCAACAAGTATCAAGTCTATTCTCACAAAAATAGTGGTGAGATGTTGACAACATTATGATACTAACTAATCTCCCAAGTTATTCCCTAATTTAGAGTACAAAGCTGTCGTGGCAAATATAGTAATTCTTTCGAGTTAGAATCATATGTACAAGGAGTTTGTAAGGTATTGCAGTTTATACCTAAGTTGCGAAAGCTCAAATACCATAGATATACTTACAAACAAAGTTTTGAGTAGCTAAAACTACAAGTAAAACTACCAGCTTTCACTAAGATAATTTATCAAACATATAATATGCGACAATTGAACTAAGTTATAACAAATAAAGAAAGGCCTAGAAGTGTAGTCCTAACCTAGGTGTAAACCTAATGGATGAGATCAAATAAGCTTGCTTGATTGATTAGCGTTGTTGCGACTCTCAAATATAAAGTACTTACTCAATACCTCTCTATTAAAGGGTGATTATGCCAAAAATAGCTCTCTCAAGTCTAAATGGGTAGAAATAAGAACAATTGATTATGTGCCCAAGTTGGATTATCACTATCTCTAATCCAAATCATTTTAATTAGACTAATTAATCACTCAACTAGTCCAATTTCTTTTTAGCCAAGTTTTTCTAAACTTAGTTCCTCTTTCTCAAGTAAGAACAAAGTAAAAGAAGGCATGAATCAATGTTTGCAACCACTAATTTTAATTCAAAGCATGAAAATGGCAAAAATGACAATTAACACAATCATAGACATACATACTATTAATGGCCCATAAGAATCACACGTTAGGGTTGGATGACAGCCCTAGATAAAAATCTAGCTACTCAAATAAAATAAACAAATGCATAAATAATAGATAAAATTAAAGATATAATATTAAATAAAAAAGATGAAAATGATCTTCTCCAACTGCGGCTCAAAACTTGCTCCAAATAGCTAAAAGTAACTACCCCTCAGCTGCTATAATGAAAAGATGCCCTAAAAGAGCTCAAAATCTATTTATAAGGCTCCAAAACTTTCTACAAAAAATTCCCTTTGGAAGACTTTGTGACCGCAAAAAGGGAAATGCGGTTCACAGTGTCACGACCCAATTTCTCCCTCCGTGAACCGTCGTGATGGCACCTAGTCTTTACGACTAGGTAAACCTAACACTTTTACGGAAGTGAAACTAAAGCTTGAACATTACCTACTAATGGTAACAAATATCTAATAAGCAACTGAATGCCACTCGGTATATACAATTAACACCTCTGAAAATGTACAAAACAATTTCCCAAAACCCGGAATACCGTAAGTCACAAGCTACTAAGAAGTCTTAACCGTTCTCTACATCATTTCTACAGAAAGAAGGAAAAATGAACATAGGGGGATAGATGGGGACTTCGAGGATCTGCGGGCGCAAGCAGATATACCTTGAAGTCTCCAATAAACTACAACGACTGCAACTAGTGGTGAGGCTGGTAAGATGAACCTGGATCTGCACACAAAAAATATGTGCAGGAAAGGGCGTGAGTACACCACAATAGTACCCAGTAAGTGCCTATCCTAACTTCGATCGAGTAGTGACAAGATCAGATCAGGGCCCTACTGGAATAAATATAATGAAATAAGACAGAATGAAATATCACAGCAAAATAAATACGGAAATCAAACAAGAATAGAATCAATGAAAGACAACATCTCAAAACATAGTGATAACAACAGGGGATCTCCCGAGATACCGTCTCATAGTCCCAAATGTAAATGTGCAGGGGGATCTCCCGGAATACCGTTTTGTAGTCCCAAAATAAATATGGAAAACAGTGGGATCTCCCGGAATACCGTTCCATAGTCCCAAAGTAAATATGTAGTACAGGGGGATCTCCCGGAAAATAGTTCCTTAGTCCCAAAGTAAATATGGAGCGCAACTAACCGAAATAACAATTACAGCAAGAAATCCTACAGTTTAGACTTAATTCAAGTCAAGGAAAGCAGGTAATTTCACTAAACATGCTGCACAAAGTTCAAAATAGGGAGTTAAACAAGTAGGCATGCTATTCTAGTCTAAACAGAATAGTTACATAAGCTAGTGTGTTTCAAATAAGGAGAAAACATGTCATGACTTAGTGAAAAACAGAGTTTTACAACAAATAGCCTGTGTACGTACTCGTCACCTCACGTACACGGCGCTCACATATCAAACAGTACCAAATCCTAAGAGAAGCTTCACCCACACAAGGTTAGGCAAGCTACTTACCTCGAACAAAGCTCAATCAATCAGTCACAATGCCTTTCCCACGAATATTGGGCTCTGAGTGGCCCAAATCCATCCAAAATCAATTACATAGCATAAATATAACTACAAGAATCTAATCTAGCTAATGAAATCAAAGCTAACACAAGAAATTAAAAAATCGCTCAAAAAGCCTCCCAGGGCACACGTCTCGGAATCAAGTAAAAGTCACAAAATACAATCACCCATTCACTCACGAGTTCACTCGTACCAAAATTACTCAAATCCGATACCAAAATCTCGATCAAAACCCCAAAATTCGGCCTAAGAACCTTTTCTCAAATTTTCCCAAATTTTCACCCCAAATCCGAAATTAAATGATAAAATTAATGATAGAGTAGTGGGATATAACCATAAAGGAGTTAGGAATCATTACCCAATTACTTCTTCTGAAAATCTCTCGAAAGTTTGTCTTCTACCGAGCTCCCAATTCAATTTTTGTGATATGAATTCAAAACCTTCATTTTTGAACTTTAATACTGCCTAGTGATTCCTTAATTGCGATCGCGGAAATAGCCTCTCGATCGCGAAGAATAACTTTGCTGCCCGATAAATTAACTTTACGCGATAGTGTAAACCACCATGCGCACGCGATGCTCTGGCTCCCATACTCACGCGATCGTGAACGTCCTCATGCGTTCGCGATGAGCAAAGCGTGTGGCCCAACTTTGGTCCAATTAACCCTACGCGAACGCGACCTTGTCTCTGCGTTCGCGAAGCATCACCTAACATCACTACACGTTTGCATTCCCATGTCTGCGAATGCGAAAAAAATTCCATCCTCAGCCCAGCTAATCCTACGCGATCGCGGATCACCCCACGCGATCACGTATAAGGAAACCAGAACTCTGACACCAGAATACTTCAGCAACCTCCTAAGTCAAAATATCGATCCGTTGGGCGTCAGAAACTCACCCAAGGCCCCCGAGACCTCAACCAAACATACCAACCAATCCTAAAACACCATACAAACTTAGTCAAGCCCTCAAACCACATCAACCAACGCAAAAATTAAGAATCACCCTCCAATTCACTTATAAGTAATAATAAGTCGGTTATGGTCTCAAAACCACTAAGAGCAATCAAACATGTCCGATACACGCGGTCCACAACAAGAGAATCTCCCACACGAGTAGACACGTAAACATGGGAACTCAAAGAATCCCGAGATACGCCCAAATGTGGGGAAAAATAAGAGGACACATATGAATACGTAGAGCCTGGGTCCAATAATACCGATGCATCTCTATGACAGACTAGAACAATACTGTAATGACAGATTCGGAAGAAATTTCCTTTGTACGAGCTGAAAGAGCATAATACCTGGCCTGGCCTTCCCTTCGACCTCGACCTCCCCAACCTCCACCTCGAGTTGGCTGAGCAGGTGGGGCGGTAGCTGTTGCTGGAATCATGGCCTGAGGACCCGGTGGATCACGTGGTGGCTGAGAATTCAGTAGAGGTGCAACCCTCCTAAGTCTGGGCAAATCCCTCACCATATGGCAGGTGTATCCACACTCAAAAAAACCTCTCGAACGGCGTGGCTGTTGCGACTGACTCGGGCCAGGTCTGCTAGACTGGCCTCTAAAAGCTCCCCGAGCAGGAGGAATACTAGATACTAGCGATGCATAATAAGGCTCATGGGGCCTAGAAGGGGCTGGAACACCACTGGCGGCTGGAAGAGATGAATGAACAGGTCGACCCACATAACCCCTACCATGGCGGTCTGCTGGGGCATGAGCTCCAGAATAAGAACTAGTCTCTGGAGACCTCTTGGCCTCTCTCTCTCCTCTCGGTCTCGGGCAAGAATGCCCTCCAATATCCTAGCAATACTCACAACCTACTAGTAAGGAATATCTATCTCCAGCTCCCTGACCATACTAATCCTGATACTGGGATGGAGTCCCTCAATAAATCGCCGAACCCTCTCGCAAACTGTGGCAACCAAGGCCGGTGCATGTCGGGCCAAATCATTGAAGCGAACTGCATACTCTGACACAGTCATAGCACCCTGGCGCAGCTGCTCAAAACTCCAAGCGCCAAATGTCCCCGAGGCTCTGAGGGACATACTCTCTCAAAAACATGTCCGAGAACTGAGTCCATGTAACTCAACTCATAATCACGCCACCACTGATAGGCTGCTCCTATAAGTTGGAAAGTGGTAAAAGAAACCCCACTCGTCTCCGCTACACCCATAGTGCGGAGAATATGATGACACTCATCCAGAAAACCCTGAGCATCATCTGTAGCCAATCCGCCGAAGGTAGGTGGGTGGTACCTCTCAAGTCTGAGCTGCTCCGCCTCAGAAGTGGTTGTCCTAGTCTCATGCTGAACCGGGGCTACCGGTGGCATAGGAATGAACTCTGGGGCCTGATCAACCTAGATCCTCTTTTCAGGAGTATGGGTTGCGGGAGTCTGTGCCCCTTCCCCGGCCTGAGATGTGGTGGGAGCTAACGGAATCAATTCATCCTGAGCTAAGGTGCTGAACATGCTCATGAACTGGGCTAGAGTCTCCTGGAGGGTTGGTGCAGTAATAGGAACCTCCAGTGCCTGGCCTCCAGCTGGAACTGCTGGGGCCTCCAGCAATAGGAATCTCGCGCGGGTGCTCTGGCTGCACCACATGGTCATACTCTACCCCGGCCCCGGCCTCTGGTGGCTCTAGCAGGGGGTGCGGCTACCTGGTCTTCAGATCCCTCGGTACGGGTCCTCACCATCTGCGAGAAAGAATAGAATAGAGAATTGTTTTTAGAATTTAATGCCAATAACTTGCACGACAAGGAATCAAAGAAGTATGTTTGTTCCTAATAGTTCCATAGCCCCCCGAAGATAAGTACAAACGTCTCTGTACCGATCCGCGAGACTCTAATAAACTAATTTATGACTCACGACTCCTATGAACCTAGAGCTCTGATACCAACTTGTCATGAACCAATTTCTCACTCCGTGAACTGTCGTGACGACACCTAGTCTGTACGACTAGGTAAGCATAACACTTTTGCGGAAGTGAAACTAAAGCATGAGTATTAACTACCAATAGTAACAAATATCTAATAAGTAACTGAATGCCACTCGGCATATACAATTAACACCTCTGAAAATGTAAAACACAATTTCCCAAAACCCAAAATACCGTAAGTCACAAGCTTCTAAGAAGTATTAACCCTTATATACATCATTTCTACAGAAAGAAGGAAAAATGAACATAGGGGGATAGAGGTGGACTCTGAGAATCTGCGGGCGCAAGCAGATATACCTTGAAGTCTCAAATATGTAGCAGCGACTGCAACTAGTGATGAGGCCGGTAAGATGAACCTAGATCTGCACACAAAAAACATGTGCAGGAAAAGGCGTGAGTACACCACAACGGTACCTAGTAAGTGCCAAGCCTAACCTCGGTCGAGTAGTGACGAGATCTGATCAAGGCCCTACTGGTATAAATATAATGAAATAAGACAGAATCAAATATCGTAGTAAAATAAATACGAAAATCTAACAAAAATAGAATCAATGAAAGACAACAGCTCAGAACACAGTGATAAAAACAAGGGATCTCCCGAGATACCGTCTCGTAGTCCCAAACATAAATGTGCAGGGGGATCTCCCAGAATACCGTTCCGTAGTCTCAAAATAAATATGAAAAATAGGGGTATCTCCCGGAATACCATTCCGTAGTCCCAAAGTAAATATGAAGTACATGGGGATCACCCGGAATACCGTTCCGTAGTCCCAAAGTAAATATGCAGCGCAACCAACCGAAATAACAATTACAGCAAGAAATCCTACAGTTTAGACTAAGTTCAAGTCAAGGAAAGTAGGTAATTTCACTAAACATGGTTCACAGAGTTCAAAATAGGCAGTTAAACAAGTAGGCATGCTATTCTAGTCTAAACAGGATAGTTACATATGCTAGTGTATTTTAAATAAGGAGAAAACAAGTTATGACTTAGTGAAAAACAGAGTTTTACAACAAATTACATGTGTACGTACTCGTCACCTCATGTACACGGCGCTCACATATCAAACAGTACCAAATACTAAGAGGAGTTTCCCTCACATAAGGTTAGGCAAGCCACTTACCTCGAACCACGCTCAATCAATCAGTCTCAAAGCCTTTCCCACAAATATCCGACTATGAGTGGCCATAATCAATTACATAGCATAATTATAACTACAAGAAACTAATCTAGCTAATGAAATCAATGCTAACACAAGAAATTGAAAAATGGCTCAAAAAACCTACCGGGACCACATCTCGGAATCGGGTAAAAGTCACACAATAAAATCACCCATTCACTCACGAGTTCACTCATACCAAAATTACTCAAATCTGATACCAAAATCCTAAAATTTGACCTTAGAACTTTTTCTCAATGTTTCCCAAATTTTCACCCCAAATCCGAAATTAAATGATACAATTAATGATAGATTTGTGGGATATAACCATAAAGGAGTTAGGAATTATTACCCAATGACTTTCTCTGAAAATATCTCGAAATTGTGTCTTCTATCGAGCTCCCAATTGAATTTTTGTGATATGAACTCAAAACCCTCATTTTTGAACTTTAATACTGCCTACTGATTCCTTAATCGCGATCGCGGAAAAAGCCTCGCGATCGTGAAGAACCACTTTAGTTCCCCATAAATTAACTCTACGTGATCGCGTAAACCACCACGTGAATGTGATGCTCTGGCTCCCATACTCACGCGATCGCTAACGTTCTCATGCGTTCGCGATGAGCAAAGCGTGTGGCCCAGCTCTGGTCCACTTAACCCTACGCGAATGCGACCTTGTCTCTGCATTGGTGAAGCACTATCTCACATCACTACGCGTTCGCATGCCCATGTCCGTGAATGCAAAGAACAATTCCATCCTCTGCCCAGCTAAGCCTACGCGATCGCGGATCACCCCACGCGATCGCTTATAAGGAAACCAGAACTCAGACACGAGAATACTTCAGCAACCTCTTAAGTCCAAATATTGATTCGTTGGGTATCCGAAACTCACTCGAGGCCCCCGGGACCTCAACCAAACATACCAACCAATTCTGAAACACCATACAAACTTAGTCGAGCCCTCAAACCACATCAAACAACGCAAAAATCAAGAATCACCCTCCAATTCAAACTTTGCTTGCTTTGGGTCGCACTTTGTAGACTTTGAGTGGGAGTTTTGTGGTCGCCTTTTAGGTGTTGCCACTGCACTTCAAGTTTTGCAGCTGCACTCTTTCACTTGCGGTCACACTTTGGAGAGACATTAAATTAGCTATTTTCTCTTTCTCTGATCTTCTAGTTTCATTAGTGCGGGCTGCTTTGTGGATAAAAATGTGGCTGCTCTTACACCCTATGTTTTCGTACATCTGAGTACGTCGTAAGTCAATTGATGTAAACTAAGAAATGAGATCATCTTTGAGAGTATATAAAGTTAGTTAATCATGTTACCTTGGAGATTACAAATCTTTAAGATCATGGATAACAAGTACCAAGAGGGTTGAAAGGCTAAGAAGCTAAACAAATTGGGAATGTTATAACGTGTACTTTTGTGATGAGACTAGGATTCTTAAAAATATAAGGAGGTTATGTTATGAGTTATTTTAGTCGTATGATAGTCGTGTGTTATGTTTTTAAGTCAAGCAAGTTGTGGATCAAAAGTTGGCAAAGGTCATCACAAGTTACATTCATAAATGTGCTGAAAATTAGGTCACATGTAGATACGATTTTCTCCCAATTTACTTCGAATTATGGGGTGATCTACCTACCAAATTGAATATCTATGCGTCTAGTTTCTAAATCATTAAACCGTTCATTGGTACGACCTCAGAGTAGAGATATATTCGCATTTTCGGGAGACTGCGCCAAACAGCTCTCTATGGGACCCACAATGGAGGTTAAGATATATTGATATATATAAGACGTCTCAACCCCGTTTTAACTCATTGGTTTTCGGTATCTTCAGACCCTAGACACCTAAAAACACCCTCTCAAGGTTCTCTCATAATCCAAGACCCAAACAAAGGGAAAACAATACAAATCAAGTGTCAGGAATCCCGTCGCGCTAGTAAGTTTCTTGTTCTTCTTGTTGTTATTGATTTTTGGATGGTTCCAGCTCGTGTGGGAGGTTGTTTTAAGTGGTTTAAGTTCTGTAAAATACTCTCCCAAGGTTTTCATATCAACCCTAGGTTATTTCAAGTCTTGCAAATGGATTACACCATATTTCAACATCAAAAGTTAGTTCTAGTGAAGAACAACACCTCTTTGAGGTTGTGTTGTCATTGAGGATAGTTGTGGGCTGTGTTTGGCTGAAATTTCAAGTTTTTTCTACTGGCTAATGTGATTATAACAGACTACTAATTGTGCTTAATCTTGGTTGTATGTTGGTTAAGTTGTTAGGATGATAAACTACAAGATAATACTTGGATTAGCTTAAGTCACTTCTATGGTGTTGTATTGCCATTGAGGGTTGTTGTAAGGTAAATATAACTTAGATTTCGACTTGAAGATACTGTAGGAGGTATTTGTATTGTGTTATTTTATGTTCTTAAGGTTATCTTGAAGTTTATTAAGTTAAATGGATGTACTAGACATGAACTAGTGAATAAAGTTGCTAATTGAAGATAGTTGGAGTTGTGGATTATTTCCTTTGTTATAAATATATGATACAAGGATGGAATCATTGATGAATGAATTCATTATCATGTTAATGATGCTGTTAAGTTAATTTAAGATGACTATAAGGGGTGATAATGGGGTTGAAGGGTGCTGAAGGGATTCAATCCGAGCTTGCCGCTCATCATGTTATGTTGACGACTTGTTAATGAAATATTTTGTTCCCTATTGTTGATGTTGTTCTAATTGTATTACTGTGGTTATTTTTGTTGGTATATGGTATTAGAGGAGGCCCTTGTTACAAGGGAGATGCTGTCCAAATTTACATAAAATGAGCTACTCGCTTAAGTTACAGACTTATCCTTTATTCAGCACTGATTTTGAATCTCCTTATGTTATGGTAGACTGAGTTGAGTTGTTTGAAGAGTTGCTTGGAAGCTTTTAAGGACTCAACGAGGTAAAAGTATGTTAAGGCTAAACCTTTCCTTCATTTTGGCATAATCTAGTAACTACATGTGTTTGATAACTAGACATAAAGAGAAGTTCATACTCCTGAATTTATGTACATTGGCCTAGTCTCTTAAGTTACAGTATTCTCCCTTATCGGGACTTTCTATTCAGTTAAGTATTGTCTTCTTCCAGTCAAGAGAGTAGAGGGTCTATATATATATATATAGTATTACAGTATTTTCACCACCATTGAGCTATAATCGATGGGCAGGCCCTTATTGGGCAACCTCTGATCAGATGGTACGTTATATACCAAGCCTATTGTGGCCGAGCGCCTATGATACAGGCCTAGACCTTGGAGTCCATTTTATATATATATGTTTGATGGGTAGGTCGAGGCCCTGTTTCGACCATGATACAGTTTAGCTATATCTAGAGGCTTGTAGATGAGTCCTATTTATTTTGTATATCGGTAGATGCTCATGGCGGCTTCATCGGCCTACACAGTTTTTTTTATATATATATATATATATATATATATATATATATATATATATATATATATATATATATATATATATATATATATATATAAGCTCTTGGGTATGTTTACCTCACAGATGTGAGAGGCGTTATTTTCAGATGATTCAGAATATGGCCTCATCTGCCTAAGTTGAGGGTTACCCATAGATAGTTCACAGTTACAGAGTGGCACGCTCGGGCCGAGTATGGCACCGGGTGTCGGCCACGCCTCTTCAGGCTTGGGGCGTGACAGCTGCACACTTTCTTTTGTGGACTACTCTTCTGGAAGTGGTGCTAAGGCTTCAGTTTCTCACTTTGTCGTCGCCCTTCATTAGTGCGAGCCGCACCTGCACTTTTGCGAACTGCACTTTTGTATTGATTTTGGATTTCGAGCACTCATTCACGGGTTGGCTTTTGTAAATTTTTTGGGAATTCATCAAAGATAGAATATTTATTGATTGGGATCACTTCCTATAGCATTATTTGACTTCCTTGGATGCATTTTGGCTTATCTTTACGTGATTGAAGGGTTAGAACGATGTTTAATGCGATTTGAGGTTGAAGACTAGCCCGGATAAGATAACTATCTTGCCTAGCTTTGGTTTGAGGGATTTTTTCCTAATAAATAATATTGTTTGCTACATGTAGGGGGTAATGTCTATGCGAGGTGAAAAACGTATATTCATGCCCCATGGTTATTCTTGCTCGGGGATAGATGCTAGATTACTTTCTACCTTGTTTGGTTGTGTGATCTACTTGCTCTTTGGTTTATTTGATTGATTGACTACGTGAGCACTATGAGTCTTGATAGAATTAAATGTCGAGGTTAATGATACCATACTTTAAGCATGATAAACTATTCTCAGGATCGTTATTATACTTGATTTAGACGTAGTCCCATGTATATTATGTACACACATCCGTACTTGTTATTATTGTGTTTTGCCTTTAATTGTTGTATGACTACTTGAGTTCGCTTGCCATATTGAGGACTATGATTTGGCTTTTGATGCTTAATTGGGCAGGCTGATTGTTTGGACGATGAATTACATGTTGGATCCATAGTCATACGTACGTACATGCATACATCCTATGTAGGGATCATCCCTTGTATACATGCATACACCCATGCACGGTTATGCCTCTATCAATGTGCATTATATATGCTTATCTCTCATTTATATGCATACATTCCTTTATATGGTTCTCGGATATGGATAAAAGTTATGGCACAAGGTTTTTGCCATGTTGTTTTTATGATTATAGCATGTGAGTTGTCCGTGCGGTTATTATTATTAGCACATGAGTATTCCATGTAGCACATGAGTTGTCCATGTGGTTATGGAACATGAGTTGTCTATGCCGTATGTGGATGTAGATCGATCCCCCCTAGGGTCTACCTTCTATGTTTCTCTCTTTATGGCATACACGTAAGTTGTGAGAAACCAACGAGTTTTTAGGTGATTGTGACGTGGGATCCTATGTGACGAGTTATTGAGCATAAAGGTGGAAGCTTGGCCATTCAAGTGATCTTTTGTGCATGTTTATGCATTTACATGCTTTATTTACGTATATCATCTCTATATGCTAGTTGATGCATTTTACATATGCATGAGACTTGTTAGTGAGTTGTTGGATAAATTGGAGTGTGTCGGATTGAGGAAAAAAGAAAGTTATCATCATACATTGATACTTTGGACTCATGTAAAGGTTTCATAAACAAGCCATTTAGAAATTGATATGAAATTGGATCATTGTTATATATAGACACTCTATATTTATGTGGGAGTATTTGTGTACACACTACTCAGTGCTTGTCTCTTTTATGTGCGGAGTTGGTGAAAGTTGTAGTTTCTTTAACCTGTTTAATTTGAAAAGCATGTTTATTATCTCTTCTTTAGTTATGCGCCTTTAATTGCAATATCCTCTATTCTATGATAGTTTTTCCCTAGATACTTTTCTATCCTATATATACTTTTGAGTTGCACAGTTATGTGAGTATCTTTTGACTTAAAACCTTGTCATTACTTTACTTAGGTTAGTCAAGATACTTACTGAGTATATGGGATCGGTTGTACTCACACTACACTTCTGCATATTGCGTGTTGCTATTTGGAGCCTAGCTGTGGTGGATGATGAAGGCTAGCATTGAAGTCGTACCAGCATTCCGAATACAAGCTAGCACTTCTTCAAGGTAGTTTAGGATTAGTACTTCTATTTACTATATTCAAATAGATGTTGTATTTTCTTCATACCGACATTGTAAATCTAAATCTTAGTGGTTCATGACTTGTAATACTAATCCTTCGAATAGTTGTATGGATTTTCCACCATTTATTTATCGATTGTTGATGATCTTTCATTCGAGTTACGTTATTTATTATTTGGCTTGCTTAGCATGCTAGGGTTAGGTGCCATCATGACTAGGTGGAATTTTGGGTCGTGACAAGTTAGTATTAGAGCTCTAGGTTCATAGGTTATATGAGCCATGAGCAAGTGTCTTATAGAGTCTTGCGAATCGGTATAATGACGTCCATACTTATCTTTGAGAGGGTACAGGGCATCTTGAAAACTTCCCTTTCTTTTTCATCCATATCGGTTGATTTTATTCAGCTTGCAGCAGTCTATATCCTCAATTCTTTCCTGTTTTCTCGTATGGGATGAGGAGTACTCAGTATCAAATGTGCATTGATGGCTTAGGATGTCATGGATGAGGTGTGAGGTGTGTCTCTATGTTGTGAAGGTAGGCCAGTCTGGAGGACTTGTGGCCAGGTTTCGACCGCAACTTGGTCTCAACAGATTCAGTCATATGAGTATGTTCTTTTGGACTCTTATGTTCGTTAGTCCCCCTAGTGGTGGGATTGATGGATTGGTGGATGGAAAAATGGCTATGCGACTGAGGATTACCCTTAGTGTAGATGTGACGAGAAGGATTTGCTTGGGGTACTTTGTCTTGATGTATTGTATAGTCTTAAGATATGGATGTATTGGTAGGTCTTTCAGTTGTTCATTTACGCGATTAAGTGGATTATAGTACTTGTTGACTAGTATAGACTCAGGATGATTAATTGATATCATAGTGGTTATGACCATGGTAGAGTCACAGAAGATGCCGATTTGACGTCAAGCAGGTGGGTTATCTACTGTGAGAAGGTTTAATCTTGTGGGGTTCTTATGAGATTTCTGTGAAGAATTTTCCTTCTATCCAATGAAATATATGTACTATGAATAGAGTTCTGATCGTTTGAGGAAGTTTGCACGACTATCCGAAAGATGAGTATGCACTTGGTAGATGATTTGAAGTGTGTTATGACCAGTACTACATGATCTTATAAGGAATTCAACTAAATAACAGTGTGAGATCATGTCAGTTAAAATGGAAGAGTATCGTGGGTTATCATATAATGTGTTTTGCGGGCTTTGAGCTAAGTGGGGGAGTCTACAATTGACAATTAGATCATATGGACATGTGTTGTTATAGTTCCTGGACTGGGATGTGTTTATGGATTAGCTATGATTTAAGGAATTGCTCATCAAGGATGAATTTGATCAAGGGATCTTCTGGATACATGATGTAATATGCTTTATTGATATATGAAGGTTGTGCAATGACTTGGGTTTGATATTCGTTGTAGAGATGGTATGTAAGGAGAAATGATTTACTCGGTTGCTTTAGGATGAGATTGCTTATTAAAGTATATATGCGCTAACGGGGCACAAATCATTCGATGCGTATTGGTTGTGCATTAGAGATTAGAGAAAAGTAGATGACTCTCGAGACACTTTTAGTGTGTTTGAGTTCTAGGAGGTAGTACCTAAGGATTTGCTGGATTTAGTTGTGTGCCTAAAGATTTGAGATTCGCCTTAGATAGTGCCGAGACTTGCAATATTTCTATATCATTGATGATTCTACATTGCAGTATTAGAGAAATAAAAGAAATAGCTTCGAACTCACAGAAGGTCTCTTCAGAGCGATCATTTCAGTTTGAGTTACATTTGGGTTTGGCAGTCTGATGGCTTAGCATGTGATAATGGGTTTTGCAGAGTTCAGGGTGATTTTTACCATGGCTCGAGGTTGATATCTTCTACGGGTATAGAACATTTGTTGCGAGTTGTGATTTTCTCCTGGATTGGGTTAAGTGGAGGATTTTTAGTTGATGGAGTCGTTATCCTACTCGTGATTCAGAGTTGATAATGAGATTCCCGTATTTTCATATTGTAGCATGGTTGATGTAGAGAGCCATGTGAGGCATTGTGATTGAATGGACGAGGTTGTGGTTCAACATTGAAAAGAAGGCCATGAGTTCTAGACAACATGAGGGATTTAAGATGTTTAA
Source organism: Nicotiana tomentosiformis (assembly GCF_000390325.3). NCBI lineage: Eukaryota > Viridiplantae > Streptophyta > Magnoliopsida > Solanales > Solanaceae > Nicotiana > Nicotiana tomentosiformis. The sequence goes on from NC_090823.1 coordinate 39,054,895, forward strand.
CAGTATGCAAACACTATCTTGCATCACCTAGGAAGGGTGTGCTGTATAAGACGCATTGTGCATTGATTTTTGGATGCTTGACTAGTACTAAAAATAATGGCGTGGTTGGTGACTCTTGATGTTCAGGTTTTACTATGTGGCGCGGAAGATATATGGCATTATTTCTCATGAGATAATTGTGTATGAGTGATGTAGCAGTTATATAAGTAGGAGAGTTGGAGATAAGATATAAAGATTCGTGTATTCTTGAGGTTCAGAGATGGGATATTCTTAGAGGCAGAGTATTCCTCTGGTTGTGGGCTGTGGAAATGCGTTATGGATTTGGTAGCTGATTATATATGTTACGGGAAGGTCACTGTGTATCTTTGGATTGTTATTTGCCTATTTCAAAATGACTTGAAGTGATTTGGGAGCCTATTAGTAGGCCTAATGTGAATGTGTATTCTTCACCAGATTGTCGTTTCTTACTCACACGCAACATCTACTATGGGTGTATCATCGGGCAAAATGGATGTTATGCATGCCCTGATTTGTTTCATGTGTTTCTCTCTCATGCTATAATGGGCTGTGAGGCTACCTAATTGTTCACACGCCTGTTGTGGTCCTGTTAGGCCTTGGGGTTATGCATTGAGCGAGATGGCTTTTGAGATGTTAAATTACTTATTGCACCATAGTTGTGTTTCCCTTATTCATAGTGTTGTAAGCTATCCACCTCCCCATTGTTATGTATATGCACTTTACGGGCTTGTTGTTGTTACATATGTGTTAGGCGAGCATGAGAATTATGGATCAATGGGTATTCCCATGTAGATTGATATGTTTGGATCGGGTTGCACGCCACAACAATATGATGTTAGATTAGGTCGCATGTCGTAATAAAGTTATGATTGGATATGATTCTTTGTGTTAATCCATGTCTTTTATTTCTCCCTTGTGGGATAGATTCATAGCTTTGTGCTTTTGTGGTTGCAGCTGTTGAACTTGTTGGATAGACATCTTTTTTGGTTCTTTTTCCATTATTAATCACATTCGAATGTAGCTTGTTTGGTGCACGAATTGTATCGTAAGTGGTTCTTATTGGCATTTGGTGTGGCTTGATAGTTGAGCAGTTTATATTGGGTGAAATGAGCTTATTGGACCTAGAATTAGTGCAAGCGATTTTGGATAAGGTATGTTAAGAGGGAGAATGTCATTAGTCAGCTCAGAATTTGGCAATGGTTCTTGTCAAGCAAGTAAACTCTATGACTTGTTGATCTGATAGGTGGTTGTGAGTTTCTACATGTTCCTTTAATCATTAACAATGTTGTGAAGGTTTGGGACAAGGTTTTATTTGATATGAGTTATATTACCGGTACCAGATTTGGTAAAGAGCAGCTATTATGGTCAGAAGATATTGCTATGGGTACATGAGCTATGTGGTACATCGTGTGATTATATCTTGGCATTATATTTATGGCCTGATGTAGCTTGCTGAGATTGATACAGTGTGTATATACAAGAATCGAGTCTCAAAGGGAGTTACAGATGTTGGAACTTAGTTCTAAGGATTGTAAGCTAAGGTCTAAGGAAGGATCTTCAGTTAAGATTATGTCGATGGGTTTATATGGATTGTGGTGACGTGAGGTCACCCATGGGTATATGTATGGTGAGCATATACTGTGATTTGATGGCTTTGGAAAGGCTCTTGGCACATTTGAGGATGAACATATGTTTAAGTGGGGGAGAATATAATGACCCGACCGACCGTTTTGAGCATTAGCATTTTGTTCGGTAGTTTAAGACTTTGAGTATCTTCTTATGATGCATTATGACATGCATGGATGGTTGATTTTGATTCGGAAGAGTATTTTTCAATTTGGATGTTTTAAGTAGGAAGAGTTGGTCATGGTTTGACTTTTGAGTAAACAACCTCAGAATCGATATTTGATGATTTCAATAGGTTTGTATAGTTATTTTGGTCTTGGCCGTACGTTTGGATTTGATTTTGGATTTTCCTATGGATTTTAATTTTATTCGTCAAAAGTTGGCTATTTGAAGAATTGGAGAGTTCAGAGGTTTGACCGGAGGTTGACTTTGATGTTATCAGATTTCTTTTGGTATTCTGAAACCTTGGATAGGTTCATTTACTTGATTGGAACTTGTGTGCATAGTTTAGTTCTGATCTGGAATGTCTAAGTGTGATTCAGATGCATTCGACGAAGTTAAAATGTTTGAAAGTTAAGATGATTATTTGATCACCGATTCTTGGTTTTGAGGTTATTTGTGGTGTTTCGAGCCTTTGTATAAGTTTGAAATAGGTATATATACTTGTAAGTATGATTGGACGGGATCCCGATGGGCTCGGGTGAGTTTTAGGGTGGCTTCTAACCATTTCTAGGCCCTTTTCAATTGCTATTTTTGGGTACAGGAGTATACATTGCGATTGCGGAGCTTTTGGCTGCATTTACGAAGAGTAAAGTGCAGTTTTGGTCTTTTGAATCAGGTTTGCGGAGGGTCTATCCTCGATCACACAGAAAATTTTCCTGCTATCACTATGCTGACTCGGGAACTTATATCTTAATCTATAAGGAGTTTGGAGATGATCCAAAAATGAGAGTTATAGCCCTTTGTGTCTAATTTTCAAAAAGGAAAATCATTTGTTATTTGGAGCTTTGTACAGAATGTCATGACTATTATATTAGAGGTTGTCAGGAAAGAGTTGAGCAAGTTTATTCAAGTTTCTTCATCGTGATCGTTAAGCTTCTTGGCCACGATCGCAAAGGGTAAAACCATATTGTACATTTTTTGAACCGCGATTGCGAGGTTGGTGACCGAGACCGCAACCGCAAAGAAGGATAACTTGTAGGGCTTTAAAACGTTCAATTTCGGGATTTTGAGTTTATTTTCTTCATTTTTTAGTTCTGGAGAACAAGTAAGGCGATTTTGGAGGAGAGAAACACCCAAATCACGAGGGTAAGTGATTTTTATCTTTGTTTTTACTATATATATTGTGTCTCTATGGATTATTACACCTAAATCAAGGAAGAAGAGAAGAAATACGGGGAGGGGGGAGGGTATGACTTGAACTTAAGAGAACGAATTTTGGGGTTTTGAACATGAAATCGAAGTTGGATTTGGAAACTAATAATATATTTGGACTAGGTAGGTTATGGGTCATCGAAATATTGTATTGATTTCGGATTTTGGGCATGCGACCTGGGTTGACTTTTCTTGACTTCTTGGATATTCATCAAAGATCGAAGCTTCATGGATTGGGATCGCTTCCTATAGAATTGTGAGTCTTTGGGATGATGTTTGTCTTGGATTTGCATGATTGGAGGGTTACAACGAGGTTTGATGCGATTTGAGTTTGAAGACTAGCACGGATAAGGTAAGTGTATTGCCTAGCTTTGATTTGAGGATATTTTTGCTAATAAATGGTATTGTTTGCTACATCCAGGGGGTGATGTATATGTGAGGTGATGAACGTATATGCATGTGCCATGGTTATTCTTGCTCGAGGGTAGATGCTATATTACTTTCTACCTTGTTTGGTTGTTTGATCTACTTGCTTTATGGGTTACTCGATTGATTGTCTACTTGAGCACTATGAGCCTTGCTAGAGTTAAATATTGAGGTTAACGATACCTTACTTTGAGCATAATAAAATATTCTCGGGATCGTTGTTATACTTGATTTAGACATAGTCACATATATATTATGAACACACATCCGTACTTGTTATTATTGTGTTATGCCTTAAATTGTTATATGAATTCTTAAGTTTCCTTGCCACGTTGAGGACTGTTATTTGGCTTTTGATGCATAATTGGGCATGATGATTGTTTGGACGATGAATTACATGTTGGATCCGTAGTCATACGTACATACATGCATACATCCTAGCTAGGGATCATCCCTTGTATACATGCATACACGCATGCATGATTATCCCTCTGTCCATGTGCATTATGTATGCTTGTATCTTATTTACATGCATACATTCCTTTATATGGTTCTTGGATATGGACTGAAGTTATGGCACAAGGTTTTTACCATGCGGTTGTTATGATTATGGCACGTGGGTTGTCCATGCAACACGTGAGTTGTCAGTGCAACACGTGAGTTGTCCATGTAATTGTTATAATTATGGCACTTGAGTTATGTGTGCGGTTATGGCATGTGATTTGTCTGTGCCGCATGTGGATATAGATTCATCCCCCTAGGATCACCCTCTCTTGTTTCTCTCTTGAGGGGGTACATGTATCTTGTAAGAAACCGACGTGTTTCCTGTTGATTGTGATGTGGGATCATATGTGCTGAGTTATTGAGCATAAAGGTGGAAGCTTGGCCATTAAAGTGATCCTTGTGCATATTCATGCATTTACATGCTTTATTTACTCATATAATCTCCATATGCTAGTTGATGTATTTTACACATGCACGAGACTTCTTAGTGAGTTGTTGGACACTTGGCGTGTGTTGGATTGAGGTAACAAGAGAGTCATTGTCATACATTGATATGTTGGACTCATATTTAGGTGTCATAAACATGCCATTTAGAAATTGATACAAAATTGGATCATTGTTATATAGACACTTTACATTTATGTGGGAGTATTTGCGTACACGCTACTCGGTGCACGTCTCTTTTATGAGCGGAGTTGGTACAAGTTGTAGTTTCTTTGACTTGTTTAATTGGAAAAGCGCATTTATTATCTCTTCTTCAGTTGTGCACCTTTAACTGCGATATCCACTGTTCTATGACTATTTTTCCCTGGATATTTTGTGCCATATATATGTTTTTGAGCTCCACATGTTATGTGAGTATCTTTTGGCTTAAAAACCTTGTCACTACTTCACTGAGGTTAGTCAAGATACTTTTCAAGTACATGGGGTCGGTTGTACTCATACTATACTTATGCACCTTGCATGCAAATATTTAGAGTCTTGCTGTTGTGGCTGACGAAGGCTAGAATTGAAGTTGTACCAGCCTTCTAGATACAAGCTTACCCCTTGGTCATTGTATTTTTTGATTAGCACTTCTGTTAATGTATATTCAAACAAATATTTTTTTTTCATTCACGGTATTATAAATATAAAGCTTAGTGGCTCATGATTTGTATTACCAATCCTTGGTATAGTTGTATGTAGTATCCGCCATTTTTTGTATTGATTATGGAGCATCTTTCATTTAAGTTATGTTATTTATTAATTAGCTTACCTACCATGTTGGAATTAGGTGTCATCACAACTAGGTGAGATTTTTTGTTCTGACACTATTGAAGAGCTGACTGGGGGAAAATAAAGAGTTGGGGGCTTGGTTAGGAATGTAGAATGGACAGGGAAATCTCGGGGGTAGACGACCTGACAGGATCATCCATAACTACACCTTTCCCTCGATCCAAGAGGGGAGTTCCACCTCTCACCGACTTTGTATCTGGGGACTTCATCTCCTCATCCTCGATCACTATGGGCACATTATCTTATGGATAAGGGATCTAAAGGTCAACTCGGCGGCTTCCCGGAGACCATCAAGCCCTATCAGAAAGTAGACCTCGTCCTCTTCCTAAGAAGGTCCGCAGAACTACCCATCAAAATAGGTTTAAGTGAACCCACCTTCCTCTTCAAGGCGGACAATTGCTTGATTTATTCTAAAGAAAAATCTATGGAATGAGGATATTTATTGGCACTTGAGGGGGAGACCTTCCTTGGAGAATTCCTATCATAAAATAAAGAGACATGAGGGCATAAAACACTAAAGCAAAGGGAGGATAGGCACAAAAGCCTACCATGGGTATCCCTCCATCCCGAGATCTCTAATATATTCCTCCATGACCTTTTGTCTATCGGAGAGAAAGACAAAATCTTCTCGACCCATCCCTCGATGTTAAGGACTCCCTGAGTGCTGCCAGAGCACTGCAATACAAAACCCAAAAAATCAAAATACATACACCAAATATCAACCTAAGATAAAGGCAACAGTTATATTCTTATCATTCCACTTCTTAGGGACAGTCCCGTTGTTGGAGGAGATCAATTCGAGGGTTGGGATTTGAATGAACTTTTCAAATCAGTCTCAATTGTGGTCATATTTTGTTTCATGGTTGACATCAATAGCAACACTGGCCTTGAATGGATTTAGGGCATAGAGATAAAGGAGAAGTTGTAGAGAGAAATTAGCATTGTCTAAATTGGCCAGGAAACTATAACGACCCCCTGGTTGTTTTGAGTATTTTATTCCCGTTTCCCATATTTGGTGCTTTATTTATTTGTATTTGTGGTTACATGACTTGCTGAGGTGGTTAGTTTGGTTTCTGTGAGGTATTAGAGTGAATTGGGATATTTAGTATGGAGGTTGGATGCCTAAGTTGTGAGAGTTGACCGGAATTTGAATTTTGTGTAGATGATACTGGAATAGAGTTTTAATGGTTCCAATAGCTTCATATGGTGATTTTGTACTTTGATGTATGTCCGGATATGAATTTGGAGGTCTGTAGGTTGATTTGATATTTGTTGGCGAAAGTTTGAAAGTTGAAGGTTTGGAAGGTTGATAGGTTTTATCGAGAGTTGACTTTGTTGATATCAGATTTAATTTTTGTTTCGGGAGTTGGAAAAGGTCCATTATGTCATTTGGAACTTGCATGAAAAATTTGAGGTCATTCCTAGATGTTTAGGCTTGTCCAACGTTAGTTTTGAATTTGAAAATTTGGATTTCTTCCTTAGGCTTAAATTAAGATGTGATTCGTATTTGTATGTCGTTTGGAGTAATTTGAGGCCTCTAGTAAGTCCAGGATATGTTTTGGAATTGGTTTATGTGATTGGACGGGGCCTCAGGTGTGTTTTGGATGGGTTTTAAACCATTTCTCCATGTTTTGGCATTGTTAATTTCTGATGTATGGTTTCCTTCTTCGCGATCGAGAGAAGGAACTCGAGATCACGTAGGGTATTTTTGGATGGCAGGCAAATTGTTCTTCGCATTCGCGAAGTTGTGATTGAGTTCGTGATGCTTTGGGAGGCAGTGGCCTTCACGATCTCGTGAGGGATGACGCATTCACGTAGAAGGCAAGCCGATATGCGAGAGGACGCCCACGTTCGCGACCAGTGTTCTGTGTTTGTGTAGGCCTTTTCTTGGGAAATGTGTGATTGTTCTCTTCAATCGTGATGTTTGTCTCACAATCACGAAGGGTATGCCTGGGCAGACCATAAGTACTCCATTTTTCGTGGGTTTTTAGTCATTTTAACATATTTTGAGTTGTGGAGCTCGAATTTTGGCAATTTTGGAGGGGATTCTTACGATTTGGATCGGGATAAGTGTTTTTGACTAGAATTTATTAATTATTCATGATTCCAACCTTGATTTTAGCATTTAATTGGTGAATTAAAGTGAAGAAATTAGAGATTTTAGAAAAAACTTTTCTAATGCATAAATTGATGATTTGACGGTCGATTTGAGGTCGAATTTGGATGAAACACATATAATTTGGACTCATATCGGAATGGATTTTCAGAATTTGTGAGTTTGGTCGGGTTTCGGTTGCGGGCCCGGGGTTAATTCTTTGGGTTGACTTTTTTTATTTTGGTTAAAGATCTTAGCTTTATCATTTAAAATTATTTTCTATGACTTTTATTGATGATATTTAGTTGTTTTGGCTAGATTCGAGCCGTCCGAAGGTTGATTCACGTGGGAATGGCTTATTAGAGGATTGATTTGGCTTGCTTGATGTAAGTATCTTATGTAAACTTAGTTAAGGTATTAGTTGCCTGAATTATTTGTGCTAGCTACCTGCTATGGATGTGGCACAAGTGTAGGGCTGAGCCCATGTGTATGTATCAGGTTATTTATTCATGCTCAGGGTAGTGTTTAGGCTATGATATGCCTTGGATTGTTTGTTAAGATTCATGTTCAGATGGTTCTTGTATTTGTAACCATGTTGTGTGCTATTTGAACCATGTTTGAGGTTAAATAGAGGTTAATCTCCAGATTGAACCTGATAATTGCTATTTTGTGATGAAATTGCATGATTTGAGCTATGATAGAACACTTTGCACATGCATACACCTTAGCATGTTACTTATACCAGTCCAAGAGTATGAAATTTGATATTCATTGATCATATACACGTATTATTGTATATTTGCTTTATGTGTGATTTGGTTGAACTGGCAGCCTGTGACCATACCAGACGAATTGTAATATTATGCCTGTGACCACGCCAGGTGGATTGTAATATTGTGCTTGTGACCATGCCGAGTGAATTGTGATATTGTGCACGTGAAGGCGGATTGTGATATTTTGCATGTGATCATACTGGGCGTATTGTGATATTGTTCCTCTGACCATGCCGGGTGGATCCGTGATATTGAGCTTGTGACCATGCCGGGCAGATTATGATATTGTGCCTGTGACCACACCGGGAGGATTATGATTATTGCACGTAACTACGTTGTGCAGTGTGTGGATATGGATCTGTCCCCCTATGGTCACCCTCTCATGGTTCTTCTTGATGGTGTACATGCGGATTGGAGGAAAATTGATCAGTGGTTTGGTTCGGTTATGGAAATTCTGAGGAAAGCCTAGCAAGTGTTTGTTTTTGTTATTGCATTTCATCTTTACTTGCAATTTCCTTGGCTATTTACCTAATTACTTGCATATCATCTTTATATGCTAGATCATTGACTGAACAGAGTACTTGAGTAATTGTGTACATCAGGATTGTTGTTACACTCTATATTTTTGTACGTAAAAGCACGTCGTAAGTCAATTGATGTATGCTCGAAAATGAGATCATCTTTAAAAGTACATATAATAGGTTAATCATGTTAATTTGGAGGTTACAAATATTTAAGATCATCAATTGCAAGTACCAAGGGGGTTAGAAGGTTTAGAAGCTAAACGTATTGAAAAAAACAAGTTTTGTCGAAAGTCGACAAGTTATGTTATGAGTTATTTTATTCGTGTGATAGTACTTTATTGAGTTTTGAACTCAAGCGAGTTGGGGAACAAACGTCGTCACAAGTTACGTTCATAAGTTTTACTAAAATTTGGAACTAATATCACTGAGCTTTTATCCCAATACACTTGGAGTTACGGGGTTATCAACTCATCAAATTGAATATCTACTAGTCTAGCTTCCAATATGATAAACCGTTTCTCGATACGAAATAGGAGTAGAGAGATATTTGCGTTTTCGTGAACTGCGCAGTCATCCCCTATGGGACCCACCTAGGCGGTGGATGATTCTCCAACCTTTAATGACCAGGTCAAGGCTTATTTGGGTTCATTTTTCGATCCAACCAGACCCTATACTCTCCCAAAACACTCTCAAATTAGTCTCCATAATTCTAGACTGAAAACCAAAGATAAAAACATGAATCCAATGCTAGAAATCCCGTGGTGTTTGCTAGATCGTAGTTCTTCATCTTGTGGTTGCTTTGGAGAATTAATCTAAGTAAAGTAAATTTGGATTTAGACTGATTCTTGTTGTTTAAGGTAAGATTTTATCTCTCACATGGTTCTGGGGCAAAACCAAAGGGAAACAACACAAAACAAGGGTCAAAAATTTTGTGAAACTAATGGAACCAAGTCCTTCCTTGTTATTGTTGATTTAAAGGTTTCTTCTCTATGAAGTAAGCTCAAGTTTAGGTCTGGTCTTATGTTATAAGGTATTTTTTATCCTCTTCTACTTAGTAATGAACGAATTTAATCCCTCAGTAGCTTGTATGATAAGGAAACTTGCAAAATAATGGTTGAAAGTTGTTGATGAGGTGCTAGTACATGTTGGAGTGTTTTGAAGTTTTTTTTTGTGCTAGGCTTGGGTTGGATCTTGATGTAGTGGCTTTGATATGTTGTTGTTGATGTTTTTCTTGTTGATTTTGATGTTGGTTGGAATTGGAAGGAAGTGAAAGGTATAGGGAAAGTGCTGCACAGTGTTCTAGAAATGAGCTACTAGCTAAGTATTGTGTTTTAGGTCTTTCCATGTTTTAACCTTAGCCCCATTGTTAATATTGTAGATTGAAGGAATACAAGAAGAGTATAATGAGTCATTAACTAAACGACAAAGGTATGTTAAGGCTAAAACTTTACTTCATTTTGGCATGATCCCGTAACTACATGCGTTTGATAACGAGACATAAAGAGAAGTTCGTACTCCTTACTTCATGTACATTATCACAGTCTCATAAGTTAGAGTAGTCTCCCTTATCCGGACATTATATTCAGTTAAGTATGGTCTTCTTTAATTAAAGAGAGAATACGGTCAAAAGTCGTGTTATGAGTCATTTTATTCATGTGATAGTAGTTTGTTATGTTTTGAAGTCAAGTGAGTTGGAGAACAAAAGTCGCCACATGTTATGTTCATAAGTTTTACTGAAATTTCGATCTAATGTCACTGAGCTTTTCTCCAAATACAATTTGAGTTACGGGGTTATCAACTCATCAAATTGAATATCTACGAGTCTAGTTTATTGACATGCTAAATTGTCTGTCGATACGACATAAGAGTAGAGAGATATTCGCATTTTCGTGAGACTGTGCAGTCAGCCCCTATGGGACCCACTTAGGCGGTAGATGATTCTCCAACCTTTAATGTTTGGGGAAAGGCTCAATGGGGTTTATACATCGACCCAACCAGACCCTATACTCTTCCAAAATACTCTCAAACTAGTCTCTATGATTGCAGAGTCAAAACCAAAGATAAAAGAAAAATGAATCCAACGCTAGAAATCCCGTGGTGCTTGCTAAATCATAGTTCTTCATCTTGTGGTTGTTTTGAAGGATTCTTCCAAGTGAATTAACTTTGAACTTGTACTAATTATTGTTGTATAAGGTAAGATTGTACATCGTACATGTTTCTGGAGAAAAACCAAAGGGAAACAACACAAAACAAGCGTCATAAATCTTGCAAAACTAATGAAACCAAATCCATCCTTGTTATTGATGATTTAGAGGTTTCTTCGATGTGAAGTAAGCTCAAGTTTAAGGTATGTTTTATTCTGTTCTACTTAGTCTTGATGAATTTAATCTCTCAGTAGCTCGTATGATAAAGAAACTTGCAAAATAATGGTTGAAAGTTGTTATTGAGGTTCTAGTACATATTAGAGTGTTTTTGGATGTTTTTATTGTGCCAAGTTTAGGTTGGTTCTTGATGTAGTAGCTTTGATATGTTGTTTATGATGTTTTACTTGTTGTTTTTTATGTTGGTTTAAGTTGGAAGGAAGTGAAAGGTATAGGGAAAGTGCTACACAATGTTCTAGAAATGAGCTACTAGCTAAGTAGTGTGTTTTAACTCTTTCCATAGTTTAACCTTAGCCACATTGTTAATAATGTATATTGAAGGACTACAGGTAGAGTATGTTAAGTCATTAAGTAAATAACAAAGGTATGTTAAGCCTAAACCTTTTCTTCATTTTGGCACGATCCCGTAACTACATGCGTTTGATAACTAGACATAACGAGTAGTTCGTACTCCTGAACTCATGTACATTATCTTGGTCTCATAAGTTATAGTATTCTCCCTTATCATGACTTTATATTCAATTACGTATAGTCTTATTTAACTCAAGAGAGTAGATGGTCTATATATACAGTATTACATTATTTTTACCACCACCCATCTATAATCAGTGGGCAGGCCCCTATTAGGCAACCTCCAATCAGATGGTAAGTTATATACCAAGACTACTATGGCCGAGCACCTATTAGCAAGCTCAGAATGACCTCGATACCGAGACAAGTATGGTCGAGCACCTTTGAGCGAGCCTACTACAGTCGAGCAGTTACACATACCAAGCCTTATAAGGCCGGACAACTATTTTACTTAATATATTGAGAGAGTTGAGTCAGTATCAGTACGTAAGCATATCTTCAAATCGTCATTGACTCCCAATTACCTTCAGTTATTATATTATCAGTTCAGTTTATTCCTTCAGTTATTCTATTACTTTACATACTCGGTACATTATTTCGTACTAACATCCCTTTTGTCGGGGATGCTGTATTTCATGCCTGCAGGTCCTAATAGACAGTTGGATAGACCTTCCTAGTAGACAGAGCCAAACATTAGCTTGATTGGTAAGCTCCACTCACTCGGATATACCGGGTCTAGACTTTGGAATCCATTTTGTATATACAGGTTTGATGGGTAGGTCGAGGCCTTATCTCGACCATGATACAATTTTGTTGTCTCTAGAGGCTTGTAGACGTGTCTTGTATATTTTGTATGTTAGTATTGTGGCATTTCCAACCCTGTGTGCATGTGCAGTTTGGTATTGATAGTTGTTGACGTTCATGATAGCCTTGTCATCCTAAATAGTTATGTATATGAAATTTTCGGTATGTTTATCCCTCAGATGAGATAAATGTTATATTCAGATGATTCAGAATATGGCCTCGTCGGCCTTGATTATTATTGTCAGCTTGCAGGTAGGCGTCATCGGCCTAAGTTGAGGGCTACCCCTCCAGAGTTCACAATTACCGAGTGGTATGTTCGGGTTGTGTATGGCACCGGGTGTCGGCCACGCCTCCTCAGGTTTGGGGCATGACAATTGTACTTTCTATGCTTATTGACTTGATCATATTATTGTTCTGTACTTGTAAAATTCATGACCTGCACAGGTGATTAGCAAGTATCATTTATAATTCCTTCTTTTTTTACCTTGCGGAGGTTAGTTATGATACTTGTTGAGTACATGGGATAGATTGTACTCACACTACCTATACACTTAATTGTAGAGATCTAGGTATTGGACCAAGCCACCAGTAGCGGGGTTTTTTCTTGCTGAGTGTCTGAGAGACGAGGTAGAGCTGCATCTCGATAGTAGTCTTGACGTCACTTTCCATTTGTACTGATATCTTTATTTCGGATGGTATTGTTATTTAGCATTTCAAACATGTATTTTATTTTAGAGCTCATGAATCTATATTTACTTGTTCTAGGAGATTCTTCTTGTATTGGTGCTATTATAGTTTGTTGAGACTTTAGAGTTGTACCATTTTTGCCATTTCAGTATTTATAATTCATTATTTTTATGTTTGTCTTGCGTAACAAGTGAGTTATGCGCCATCTCGATCGGATGGTGGTGTGGGTCATGAAAAAAATGGAGACATGTCACCAGCCTTCAAACAATCGGGTTGACTTGGCCCAAATAAATATTGAAGTACCGATAAATATCCAGAATTATGGAATCCATCAGGGGCTCAACCCCTAGGGTGAACATGTAAGTTTACACAAAGGAGAAACCAACATGGTGACTCGTAATCCTCTCACTTTCTAGGGCCCCCCAAATATCAACATGATCAGATCAATGTCTTTCTTGCCTTCTAAGTGAAATATGTTCCTCTTGAGCTAGATAATTGATGTTGTTCACATGGGAGTCTACAAATTGAGCCACCGCTTTGTTTTAAGAATTGCCATCCGCATCAAAATCTAAGTGTTTAGGAAGTATGTTAGAAACTAAAGGTTCAGTACCAAACTTCCCTCTCCTACATTTGTGAGGCTTCTGAACATCCTTTCCCTACTCACAGGAAGAGGAGGTAACCTTTGTAGGTATAGTAGAATGGATTACCTTTACTGAAGGGGTTTCTTCCATAGGTACAATAGAGGGAACTCCTCCTAGGGATGGATACAATGGAAATTTTTCCAAAAGATTAGAAGTGTTGCCTAGTTGTGGCAAAAGAGGAGGACTTGTTTCTACTATGAAGTTAAGGTTCTAAGAACCCATGAGAATGGAGTGAAAAGAGGTAGAAGAACATAGAGAGATTTAGCAGCAGGCCAAGAAAATTACAGGAGTAATTAGAAGAAGAGTATTAGGCAAATAAAAGGGTTTCCTATCTATATATAGGCGGAAAACTCATCTTTCATAACCGCTAAAATTGGGAAGGACTTCTGTCATAAACAATTATTATGACCTTGGGGACTGTAATCGATTGAAGAGCCAATTAGGAATTGTCACGTGTCTCATGCAATAATGAAGAATGCATGCAGGTCTTATCACTTTTACTAGAAGATATAGCTGAAATTCCTTTATTAATAAGAAAGGATTTTGAGGAAGATCTACTCTTATCAAAAGATTATTACTTCCTAAAAAATAAAACTAGTAAATACAAAAAAGTAAATTTTTAACATGTGACGAATACACTCACACACACATTATATATATATATATATATATATATATATATATATATATATATATATATATAAAATAAAAAAAGTAAAATATGAAATTATATTTAATAACTAAGAAAAATAAAGGATAACAAAAAAGAAAAAAAGTAAAAATATGAGAAGTTGCAAAATTATATGGAATGACACTATAAGCAACACATTGGAAGGTTAAAAAAGGAGGATAAGATAAATTGAAGATAAATACTCTAAAAATAATAGTACATAATATATATTAGGTAAAAAATAAATTTAAAAGTTATATTAGCTTGCAATTATATAGTGTAATTACCATAAATTATCAGTTCCCTCTTTAGAATTGGAGAGTGTAATTACACCCCTTCAACATGTCACGATCAATAATCTCACTGGAGCTGTGATGGCACCTAACGCCGCTTGATTGCCAATCCAATATCAAATATTCTGATGTAAACTTCAATAATAGTAAGAAATAATCTCAAAATCAAAATAAGATAAATAATTTTAGCCAAATTGCAATACACTTGAAATACTATCACAGAACCTGGTGTCAACGAGTATGAGTTCTATAGAATAAGTAAGTACAGCAGTCTGAATAACGATACAATACTGTCTGAAGAACATAAACAGTAATAACAAAAGTAAGGAAAGGGACTCCAAGGCCTGCGAATAAATCAACAGAGCTACCATGAAATCTACAACAGGTACATATACGGCTCTCTAGCAATCAACTATATCAGAAGTACTGGGATCTACACATAAAATGCAGAGTGTAGTATGAGTACAACCAATCCCATATTCTCTATAAGTAGCACGCCTAACCTCGGATTGAAGATAGTGACGAGATTGGCAAAGTATGAAACTCACTTTCAATAGCCAACAATAACAACAATATCAAAATAATAATTTTAAAAGGAAAAGCAGCTCAAGAATAGCAGGTTAAATTTAATCACATGAATATGAAAATAGGTATGTTTTCCAAACAAATCAGTTAAGGTATCGATTTCAAAATATAAAGTATCAATTAGCATGAGGAATATACGACTCTATTCCTGTATGACAAGTATCCATGCCAAACTCAACGGCTATACAGTTAAATCATAAAGTAACCACAATCTCAGCACTGTACGAGTGCCAGGCATAAAGCCCCTCACTAAGAACATACCAAGTGCTTGCATTCACAGGGCCCAAAGTAACACGGGTTATCACCTAACTCTGTAGGGATGGATCCTAGCCCAAGCGCTGATCGGATCAAAGGTCAACAATCATCATAACTCAGCCCAAATGGCCTGACACACATATCAGCTCAATATCAATACCACTTAATGAAATATAGGTCTCAGTGTACAAGTCGCCTCACTATCAATATCAACACGGCTCTATGGCCCTATTTCAATCATTAATCTGCTCAAATCTCAATATGCCAACATCTCATAGTATCAAAACCAATATACTACACAAAATATACCAAAGTGCCACAAATCCACTCAAACCCATGTCACACAAGTAAAGACACTAAAAACATGTGAAATAATATGTAAGAAGTATACAGAGATGGTGATATAATACACAGATATAATATGATGACTGAAATACATGACTATTATCAAGGCAAATAGCTTAACATCGCAAAATAGCTCTATCATGTCTCAAACAGATAAGCACATGGCCTAGGCATGATTTCTAGCATGAATAATACCTCAAGTGGTCATACAAGTAGAGAAAATGTGGTAACAAGGAAACACGGTAGGAAAATAAGGCAAATAATAGGCTAATGTTTACCCGGATAATAAATAACCACGGTGTACGTAAACAATCTCGTCACCTAGTACGTGCATCATCTCAAACATCTAGCGGCATTGTAGTTTATGGGAAAATACCATCAACCATGCCTAGGCAAGATACTCACCTACAAACGCAAGATCAATACTCCAAAAATCTCTTGCCTCTCGAATCGGTCTCCGAGCGGGTCAAATCTACCAAAAAATAACTCACTAACGTCAAACAAGGCTATAGGAATCAATTCCAAGTAATAAAACTCCAATCTTTATCAAATTGCACAAAATCAACAAAAAGTCAACCTACACCCGCTTCTCGAAACCCAAAACAAGTCACAAATCCCGACTACCTATTCAAATACGAGTCCAAATATATATGTCTTATTGAAGTCCGACCCCCAATTGGGGTTCAAATCTTAAATATTCAGTCGTCAAAATTTCTTGCAAAACCCCCAATTTTCTCTCTTAGATTTCATCAACCAAAAGCCAAAATCAATGATAGAATCACGAATAATAATCAAATTTGATTTTAGAACACTTACCCTATCCAAGTGGGTGAAAATTGTCTCATAAATTGCCCCAATCAGATCTCCCAATATTAAAATATGACAAAATAAAAACAAGCCATTGATTAAAATAGTTTGCCCAGTGATCCCGCATTTGCGGTTCAACTTCCACTTCTACGAAGTAGCATCTGCGACCCAAGTCTCTCTTCTACGAGCTTCACTTAAAGTGTCGACCTTCCGCACCTGCGCACGCAACTTGTAGCTGCTACTCCGTACGTGTGACCAAACCACGTAGAAGCAACCTCCCCTGTGCATATGCGGACTTCCATTCCCAGTCCTTCCATCACAGGTGCGGACTTCTCCCACACAGGTGCAACATCTCATTTGCACACCACACTACGCATATGCGGTACACCAGAACCAGACCTGCCAAGAAACATCAAAATAGTCCGGAACCTATCCAAAATACACCCGAGCCCTCGGAACCCCGTCCAATCACACCAACCAGTCCCAATGTCTTATCCAAATTTTTTTTGAATGTTCAAAACACCATAACTAACATTAAAACCAAGAATCAACGGCCAAAACACATGTTAAGCTTCTCTTGTTCATTAAATTCCAAACTTCGAACCAAATATCTGATTCAAGCCTAACCAATACGGATAATATCTAGACTCTGCACACAAGTCCCAAATGAAAAAATGAATTTATTCCAACTTTCAGAACTAAAATCTGAATCCAATATCATCAAACTCAACCCCCGATAAAACTTAGGAACTCTCCAAACCTCCAAATTGCCAACTTTTAGCAAAAAACGTTAAAACACCCTAGGAACCTCCAAATCCAATTCCGAACATACGCCCAAGTCCAAAATCACCATACAAACCTATTAGAATAATTAAAACACCGATCTGAGGTCGTTTACATAAATATCAAACATTGGTCAACTCTTATAACTTAATCTTCCAACCATAGAACTAAGTATTCCAATTCATTCCAAAACCATCCTGAAACCAAATCAGCCATCCCCACAAGTCACAAAATAACAAAAACACATACAAGAAGCATCAAATAGGGAAAGAGAGCTCAAATACATAAAACGACCGGTTGGGTCATTATTTTCTCCCCTTTTAAACAAATATTCAACCTCGAATGGGTTTAGAATCATACTTGGGATATCGAAAAGAAGAGGATTTATGCTCCGTATATCATGCTCAGTCTCTCAAGTTGCCTCCCCAATCGGTTGACCTCTCTACTGAACATTCACTGATGCAATATCTTTAGACCTCAACTTCCGAACCTGCCTATCCAAAATGGCCACCAACTCCTCTTCATAGGCCAAATTCTCCACCAACTGCATTGAACTGAAATCCTACGCATGTGACTGATGCTTATAGTACTTTCGAAGCCTAGAAATATGAAACACAAGGTAAACTCCTGACAAACTAGGTGGAAAAACAAGTCTATAGGCTACATCACCAACTCTCTCCAACACCTCAAATTGACCAATATACCGAGGGATGGACTTGTGCTTCTTCCTAATTTTCATCACACCCTTCATAGGAGAAAGTCAGAGAAAAACCTTCTCACCGTCCATGAAAGACACATCACGAAACTTGTTGTCAGCATAATTCATCTGCCTAGACTGTGTTGTACGAAGTCGTTCCTGAATCAAATTCACTTTCTACAAGGAATCACAAACATAATTTGTGCTCAGTAGCCTAGCCTTGCTAGGATCAAACCAACCAATCGTAGAGAGACATCGCCTCCCCTATAATGCCTCATATGGAGCCATTTGGGTACTCAACTGATTATTGTATGCAAACTCCGGTAATGAAAGAAACAGATCCCATTGGTGTCCAAAATCTAAAACATGGGATCTCAAGATATCCTCCAAAATCTGTATGGTCCGCTCGGACAGGCTGTTCGTATGAGGGTGAAATACAGTTCTCAACTCAACCTGCATGGCCAACTCACGTTGTACCGGTCTCCGAAAATGTAAAGTACACTAAGTGTCGCGATTTGAGATAATAGACACATGCACACCATGCAAGCACATAATGTCCCTAATGTATATCTTAGCCAATTGCTCTGAAGTGTAAGAAGTCATGACTGTAATGAAATGTGGAGACTTAGTCACTGTGTCCACAATGGCCACATCAAATCTCCTCAATGTCCATGTCAACCCTACCACAAAGTCCATGGTGATTTGCTCATACTTCAACTCTGGCATCTCAATCCTTTTATGCAAACCACTAGGTCTCTTATGATCATTATTGACATGCTGACAATTCAAACACTAAGCGAAATATCCAACAATGCCTTCTTCATCCTCTGCCACCAGTATTGTTGCTTCAAATCAAGGTACATCTTCGTAGCACTTGTATGAATAAAATACCGTGAACTATGAGCCTCCTCAAGAATAAACTCTCTCAACCCATCCACATGAGGAACACAAATCCGACCATAAAGTTGCAACACACTATCATCACCAATAGTCACTTCCTTAGCACTACCTTACTGCACCGTGTCCTTGAGGACAAGAAAGTGGAGATCATCATACTGATGAGCCTTAATGTGCTCAAACAAAGATGTATGTGAAACAATACATGCAAGGACTCTGCAAGGCCCAGAGATATCCAATCTCACAAATCTGTTGACCAAAGACTAAACATCCATAGCTAAAGGCCTCTCCACGGCTAGAATGAATGCTAAAATCCCCATACTCTTTGCCTTCCTACTCTAGGCGCCAGCCACTATATTAGCCTTTCCCGGATGATAAAGAATAGTGATATCATAGTCCTTTAATAACACTAACCACCTCTGATGCCTCAAGTTCAAATTCTTTTGCATGAACAGATGCTAATGACTCTGATAATCCGTATACACCTTACAAGACACGTCATATAAGTAATGCCTCCAAATCTTGAGCGCGTGTAAAATAGCCAATAAATCTAAATCATGCACTGGATAGTTTTTCTCACAGGGCTTCAACTGGCGTGATACGTAAGAAATCACCCTACCGTCCTGCATCAACACACACCCAATTCCAACCCGCAAACCATCATAATAAATTGTATATGACACCGATCCTGAAGGCAAACCAATACTGGAGCTATAGCCAAAGCAGTCTTGAGCTTTTGAAAGCTCTCTTCACACTAATTTGACCACCTAAACGGAATGCCCTTCTGAGTCAACTTAGTCAATGGGGCTACAATAGATTAAATCCCTCTACGAGGCGACAATAGTAGCTAAACAAACCCAATAAGCTCCTGATCTCTATAACAGTAGAATGTATTGGTCAATAATGAAGGTGCTCAATCTTCTTCAAGTCCACCTTGATGCCATTACTAGATACCACATGACCCAAGAATGCCATCGAGTCCAACAAGAACTTACACTTGGAAAACATAGCATACAACTTCTTCTCCCTCAAAGTCTGAAGCACAATCCTAAGATGTTACACGTGCTCCTTAGCGCTATGGGAATACACCAAGATATCATTAATGAACACAATGCCAAAAGGATCCAAGTAAGGTTGGAACACATTGTTCATCAAATGCATGAAGGTTGCTGGGGAATTAGTCAAACCAAAAGACATCAACCAAAACTCATAATGCCCACAACGACTCTGAAATGCAGTCCTCGGGATGTCTGAAGCCCTAATCTTCAACTAGTGATACCCCAATCTCACGTCAATGTTTGAGAACACCCTAGCTCCATGAAGCTGATCAAATAAGTCATCAGTGTGTGGCAATAGATACTTGGTCTTGATGTTAACCTTGTTCAGCTGCCTATAGTCAATACACATTCTCATAGAACCATCCTTCTTCTTAACAAATGACACTAGTTCACCCCAAGTTAACACAATAGGCCTTATGAACCCCTTATCCAGCAACTCTTGTAATTGTTCCTTCAATTCCTTCAACTCCACTATAGCCATATGATACGAAGGAATAAAGATAGGCTTCTTGCTCGATGCCAAATCAATGTCAAAATCGATATCCCTATCGGATGGCATGCCCGGTATGTCTGCTGGAAACACATCCAAAAACTTCCTCACTATTGGAACTAAATCAACAGTAGGAGTATCAACACTAACATCATTGACAAATGCTGAATATGCCAACAATCCCTTCTCAATCATCAGTTGAGCCTTCAAAAATAAGATCACTTTACTAGGATTATGACCAAGAGAACCCTTCCACTCCAACCTCTGCAACCCCGACATAGCAAATGCCACGGTCTTTGCATGACAATCCAAAATAACATGGTATGGAGATAACAAATCCATATCTAAGATCACATCAAAATCCACCATATCTAACAATAGAGAGTCTACCCTCATCTCAAAACCACAAAGAGTGACCACAAAGGATCGATAAACTCTATCCAGCATAATAGAATCACCAATAGGTGTAGACACATACACATGAGTATCAATAAAAGAACGAAGCATATCTAGAGAAGAAGAAAAGTATGATGACACATATGAATAAGTAGAACTGACAGCAAACAATATGAAGGATCCTTGTGGCACACAGAAATAATACTTATAATCTATGCATTTGGAGCAACAACCTCAGTCCTCCCTGGAAACGCATAGCATCTGGCCTGATCTCCACTAGACTGAGCTCCCCGTCTAGAGTCGCCATGTTGTTGCACCCTATTTTGCATAAGTCAAAATAATATACAACTTATAGTACTCTACAAGGTTAGTTAAAGTTTAGAGTTGCTACCTAATGTTTAAGGTACACTAGGATACCTATATCACACTATATAATGTACATTTTGACTATGGTCTATAAAACCGTTGAAATTCTGAGTAAGAGTTCAAGTTATCCAGAGGGGGAGGTGTAAAGCATCCCTCAAGATCCACAAAATGTGGTTCATGTGGACTCGATCAAATAAGGGAGGGAAGGTTCTAAGATAATTAGCAAATACTCATAATTATTGCAAAGAATAAAAGAATGATTAAAGTGTACTCAAATTAATAGTAATGATATAAAATATGTAATGAATTATGTTCGTATGAATTATGCATGTATTATTTTGTGTTTTTGAAATGAAATGATATATTGTCACGACCCAAAATATAACATGTCGTGACGACGCCTATCACAATACTAGGTAAGCCGATAATTCACAAATAATCACGCATCTTAAAATTTAAACATAAGGAAATAAGCTTGATAGTGAAAATCTCATAAGTAACTGATAAGAAAATACCGTGAATCAACACAAAATCCCCCAAAATTCGGGTGTCAATGAGTACATGAGCATCTAAATGACAACACAGTCTGACTGCTAAAAACAACTATCTAGAAAAATAGAACAGTACAAATAAACTGAAAAGAATGAGATCCGAGGTTTGCGGACGCCAAGGCAACTA
Source organism: Nicotiana tomentosiformis (assembly GCF_000390325.3). Taxonomy (NCBI): domain Eukaryota; kingdom Viridiplantae; phylum Streptophyta; class Magnoliopsida; order Solanales; family Solanaceae; genus Nicotiana; species Nicotiana tomentosiformis. Next base: position 39,076,694 of record NC_090823.1, read on the forward strand.
TCTTAACAGTCTCCAATAGGTAAAGCTCGAAAGCTATCAACCACTGTGGCCAGAAGTACCTGGATTTGCACTCAAAGTGCAGAGTGTAGTATGAGTACAACCGACCCTATGTACTCAATAAGTAACAAGACTATCTTTGGGCTGAAAGTAGTGACTAGCTCAGATAATTACAGTCCAAATCTAGATTTATAACCGTACATATATGACAAGACGAATGACAGTAATATCTGAGAGAGAACTCATAAGCAGTTTGTACACAGTATAAAAATGTAGACATGCTTTCAAGTTTAACATTTTAAACTCAACATGGATGAAATATGCCAAATATAACTGATATGAGGAATGTTACATCTCTATATCTACATGTCAAATATGCATGTCACATGTAATGCATCACAATGATAACCTTATGTACTCAGACTCTTTGAGTACTCAATCTGACTATCTCAATTCTCACTCATCATACTCAATCACTCAGCATTGTATGGTACTTGCACTCACGGATGGTATGTAAGACTCTGAAGGGGCAGATCCTTCCCAAGCGCTAATAAACTTGCTGCGGCGCGCAGCCCGATCCCATCATGAATCAATAAAACTTGTTGTGGCATGTAACGCGATCCCATCAATATCACTCACAATCAGGCCCTCGGCCTCACTCAGTCATCAATCTCTCTAGTCCCTCGTGCTCGCAACACTCATGCCAATCTGCCTAAAATAATGATACATGATGTGACCATGATTGATAACAAAGGCTGAGATATGATATACAGATGATGAATGCAACTGAGTACATAACAGCAATTTAAGAAAATAACTCAACCACAAAAGAACGACCTATGTGGGTCCCAACAGTACCAACATATAGCCTAGACATGATCTCTAATAGGAATCACAACTCAATTTCTCAAACACATTGAGTAAACATGAATAATAGCAAGATTAGATGACTACACAGTACCACGGAATCAACCAAGTCACAATTACTATGGTGCACGCCCACACGCACATTACCTAGTATGTGTTTCACCTCAACACCAACCACATAACACGTATTTCAGGGATTCATACCCACAGAACCAAGTTTAGAAGTGTTACGTACCTCAAACCGTGAAAATCTCTACTCCAACAAGCCCCTAACTCGTGAATCGGCCTCCGAATGACTCAAATCTAGTCGCAAACAACTTAAAATAATCAACATCAGCTGTAGGAATTAATTCCTTAGGATAAAGCTAGGTTCTTTAACAAAAGTAAAAAAGTCAACTCAAAGGTCAACCCCGGGCCCATGTCTCAAAATTCAACAAAATTAACAAATTTCGAAGACCCATTCAATAACGAGTTCAACCATTCCAAAATTACCCAATTCCGACATCAAATCATCACTCAAATCCCCAAATCTTACTCTCCAATCCCTAGTCCAAAATTCCCCAAATTCCACCTTAAAATCATATAATCTAGGTGGGAAATTCAATGGTTATTCAATATTAATAGATAAAAACAAACAAAAGTAGCTTACATCTTGAAATCCCATGCAACCACTCTCAAATATCGGCTCCAACCGAGCTTCAAAGTCCAAAAATGAAAAAATCTCGGAACCTTTCAAATTAATACACTGCCCAGGCATTTTGCACCTGCGATTCTGCTTTTGAGGAGAAGTATTTGCTTCTGCGAATCCCACTTAAGCCTCGACCTAGCGCACCTATGATCCACGTCAAATCTGCACTCAATAGTGAGTGAAAACGGTCGTTGGAAGAATAGTACCCAACAAAAGTCGGGGTCGATTTCCACAAGGAGTTACTAGGGGTGTTAGGAGTATACACTTGACGAAAGCAAAAGGAATAGCTAAATTGCACTTCCAAAACAGGTTTTGATTTCAAATTTTAATTTTACTGGAGCAATTATAAGCTAAGAAAAGAAACTAGAAGCGAATCGGTGTTTTTGGTATTTTTCCAAATAGTTTAAAGGCCTAGGGTTGTGACCATAACCTAGGTGTTTGCCTAATGGGATAAAGATGTTAATGCTTGTTTTGTTGATTGGAATGTATTATAGCTCCCAACTCTACATTACCCACTCAATACTTCATGGTCAGAGAGTGATTTTTTCCAATTTGGCTTTCTCAAGTCCAAATGGGTATCAACCAAAACCGTTGATAAGAGCTCAAATCGGGTTCTTACTATCTCTAGTTTGAGCCTTCTAATTAGGTTAATCAATCTCTCAATTAACCGAATTCCTTGTTAGCTAAGTTATCCTAGACTAGGTCTCTCTTTCTCAAGTAAAGACTAAGTCAAATAGGCATGAATAAATGTTTTCAACAATTAATTCTAAAATTTATGCATGAACTAAGCTAAATAATCAACACCCAGTCATAAACAAGAACTAAATAAATTACCCATAAGATTTACACACTAGGGTTGGGTCACAACCCTAGTAAATATCTAGCTACTCATAATGGAATTTGTAAAAATAAAGAAGAAAAGCTAATTAAACTCATTATGGAAGATTAAAATGATGAAATCTAATGTTAAAATACTCAAATAAGCTAAAACTTCCAAAAATAGTTAAAAGAAACGGCTACAACAACTTTGTATGTTCAAACTTGACCTAAGTTTGTGAAACTCGTCCATTAATACAGGGTCAAAATCGCAGACAAAAAAGACCCTCGGGAGGTTCTGCGGCCGAACAATTCCATGTGCGGTCCGCAGATTTCTTCAGTTAGCAGGACGGAGGTTTCTGCGGCCGCACATTTTTGGATTGTGGCCGCGAGGCAAACTTCTGCGGCCGCACAACTCTTGTGTGGTCCGCACTTCATAAAGGCTTCAGGACTTGGTCTTCTTATATATTCTCTGAACTTTTCATCTTTGTCAATAAAAGCCCGGTTCTGTGGCCACACAATTCATGTGCGGTCCGCACATCGGTGAACATTCTGTTGAATTTTGCTTCTTGGTTTGAGGCCGTAGATGGAATTCTGCGGTCCGCAATTTCTTCTCCGGACCACACATTTGTGATTCTGTGCCCTTTATTGCCTTATGCTTCGGAACACTCCTTTTTTAGTCGAATTTTATCTTCATAGACCAAACTTCCAGCATTCCTGCAATTTGCACAATTTCATTAGTTTCGGGAACACAATTCAATACTTTTGTACTAAAACAAAAGCTATAAGGTGCTAATAAGCAGTCAAAATCCCCGCTTATCAACTCCCCCAGACTTAAGTCTTTGCTTGTCCTCAAGCAAATAAATTAGTTCCCACATCCAAAAGTAAGGGTCATTTCAGCGAATCAAAGCTGAGCCATCCACACATCAGTTGGGACCAACAATCACCTACACTAATCACGTATTATCAATAAGGCGACAAGTTAAACATTCATGCACATATAGTTCTAATGTGACATTTGAGCTTCATGCATTGACTTGACTCATCAAGGACTCTTGCTCTATCATGTAAGTCATGGTGAACTCCAAATTCTTCCTCCTCTACTTTCCATTTGCCTAGCTTATTTAAGAAATTTAACTCTCAATCCAAAGATTTATGAAAGGTTTACTCATCTCTCTCAAGAGAATGTCATAAGTACGGCTTCAAGTACCATAGGCTTACCCCTAATGTAGATCGCCACTAATGTAAGTTCACTTGGTTTGAAATCAAGTAGGACTTCTTTTGGAATGTAATGATGTCTTTTGGGTTAGGGTAGGATACCGTATGTGTAAGTGGTTACACCTTTCCTTAAGCACTCCATCTTTCGTTTCTCGGCTCATACTTTGCCAATTCATAGAGGCACTTTCTTTTCATTGGGGACTAGAGAGACTTAGCATCACTCTTTCTTGATCATTTCATTATTTTTCTCCCTTTTTGATTTCTCCATATTTGGGATCATTACCTCTTTTTGAATCCATTCAACCCTTCCACTTATTAACTTTTTGCATTTTTCTTTTTGTTCTTTTCTTTTCTTGCCTTCTGATACCTTTTATCTCCCCCAAACTTATGTTTTAAGCCATTTGTTACACAAGAGTGTTAAGGAAACCTCGGGTGCCAAGAGAGGGTCACGAAAAAATGGGTAAAGACTTGTAACCTAGTTATCAAATGAGAAAGGCTAGAGGCTCGAAGGGGTTGCTTAGGGATACTGACATTGGTTGGCAATAGAAAACTCAAACGGGCCAATTGTTTCTAATCATAAGCACGTAGTTAAGTGTGTTGGTGCCAATTAAAGCATGGCTGACTCTTCAAGCATGACTTAGTTAGGTCTTTTTATTCATTACTACTACTATTATTACCTAAATACAAAAACGGACTCATTCCCTTAACAATATTGTCACGCTATCCATCCTTGGGACGAGTCACCCGGTTCACACTAAAACTACCTTTGGAAAGAACCATGACATTAAGAAAACCAAAGACGTATTATCTACTAAAACATAAAAAGAAGCTACTAAGAAAAACAAAAGCTAATACACTACTAAAATATAAAAATGAAGCTAATATGCAAAAACAAAGATAAAGAAGTTAATGAACAAAACTACTAAGGATAAAATGAATCTACATAGTAAGAGAGAGAGAAGATATATACATACAAATAAGAAAAGAGAGAATATCATTAAATTATTACAGGCCAAATGTATCAAAGTACCAAATGTCCCCAATGCTTAGCAAAATAAAAGTAAAAGAGGGAAGAGTGAATAAAACTCCATGTGGCTCCTTGGACATCTCTGTGTCCCCAGCAATGTCATCGCCCTCAGGATCAGCCAACTGAATCTCATCATCCTCAACTCTAGGTGTGGCTGGGTTGGCGAACATCTGACGCACTACCTTAGTAGTGTCGGCAACAACGTCTGGCTCTTCAGACTGGCCAACTGGTGCCACCGGTGCAGATGGTACTGCAAGATTTGGGGCGGAATGGTTTTGGTCAAGCAGCGTGTCAAATGGGAGATCTCCGGCTGTAGCAAGCCTGGTCACCTGTCTTCGGAGCTTGTCCACTGACCTCTTGCTGGCCTGGGACTTTCTCATTATCTTTACTTCCTTTCCCAGCTCTTCAATCACCGACCCATGTTGTACCAAGGTGTCCATAATAGTCTTCTGGTTCTCCAGAATTTTCTTCAATGTCTCCTCAAGGTCAGAAGGAACATGTGATGCCTGTGAGGTAGACTGCGCTGCAACAGTACTGGACATGTCAAACAGCTTTACAGTGGTTGTCTGCATCTTATTGTTGAGACTCTCCAATGTCTAGAAGACTCGCAGTGCAGATATTGGATGAGGAGGCACGAGCACTGTCTTCAAAGCCGAGGTGGGAGTTGTGGTAGGAACTGTTGTAGGGGCTGTGGAGGAGGGCGGAGGCATAGATGCAGCACTGGAGGAAGGCTCGACTGAAGTGGATGGAACATTAGCTGCCTTAGGTGCCATAGATGGCTCATAAGACTGGCCTGCAGTGGTAGGAAGCTAAACTTTCTTCTTCAGATTGTTCGCTTCCATTAGTGAATACCAAGTAAAAGGCTTCTTCGGCCACACCTTTGTGTCATAATCCATCGGCTCTACCCTTGCATCCGTGAGATATCTTTTAATAGTGTTGGGATACGGGTAGGACGAGTCAACTTGCCGAGCAATCACTGAGATGTTGGCCAACATCACGACACCTACATTGATAGGGTACCCGGCCATAATAGAAGCAACCAAAAGTACCCGAGGAATTGAAAAGTGAGTCTCATTTTGGTTCAGGTCCAGTCTGCTGCAGACAAAGGTTTGCCACCCCTTCTCCTCGAAACTCAGAGTGTTTCGGTGGATAGGAACCCCATCGGCAATCCATGGTGGTGGTGGCCCTGGTGCTGCTAGAATCTCTGCAAACCAAGGTCAGATTGCGTCTCCCAATGCACACTTCTCCAGATACTCCTTCGGCTCAATGAAGTACATGTTAAGTGTATGATGATCAAACCTCACTTTGAGGTTATGCACTTTGGTCACCTTTGTACCCTTTTTGATATGCGCCACATTGGCATAGAATTCCTGGACAAGGTACTCTTTGGCATCTACTACACTTTGAGTGAACCACATCCACCCTTTGTGCTCCCTCAACTGCCTCAAAATGGTTGGATTGTACTTTTCTAAATTGTTCAATAGAAACTGCCGCTCAAGGGTTAACGACCTTGTTGGCCACCACGTATGAAAGCTGGTGAAGAAAGCCATGCTAACAAATCGGTTCTCCCAAACCTCTTTCTTCTTTGACCTTTTGAGACCGGCAAATGTAGTATCTCCACCTCAGCCATCATCGAGGATATCATGAATTGGAGAATCCTGCGTCTTAGGGACTGGTGTAGCCGATGACTTAGAAGCCTGATTAGCACTCTCAAATCGTTCGAAAGTGCTATGAGATGAGGCTGGCTCGTTCCTGAGCTGGTATCTCTCTAGCAGCCTCGACTGTGCGGTCGGCTGCTCTTGAATAGAGGCTGAGTTGCCCTCTGATTCTTCCCTAGACGGGACATATGAGCTCATTTCAGAGAGATATGCACCTCTCCCTCTGCCGGCTGTATCTTTCTTTGTAATTGTCTTTTGTTGGCCAAAGGGTAAGGCACTCTTTCCTCGACCCTGAGAAGGTTCACCTCTTCCTTTAGATGTGTCGTCGTGTCCTCTAGATCGAACCATTGTCTATTTCAAGCAAAAGAGATTGTTAGTTGTAATTCAATGTTCAGACATACACATGAGATATGCAAGTAAGCTATAAACCAGAAAACACAGTGAGGGCACACAGTTAGAACATGCTTGCAGGGAAATGATCTGCGGTACGTACAATTTTTCTCGCGTCCGTAGATGAGGACTTACGGACTGCATAATTTTGTTGTGTGGCCGCAAAAGTGAAGTGCGGTCCGCACAATTTTACTTGCGGCTGCACCTCTGAAACCCATAGTTTTCAACTCTCTGATAACAGAGAAATGGCTGATATTTGGCCGCAACATGATTTCTGCGGTCCGCAAAATTAGAAATGCGGCTGCACATTGGGGTCAAAAAGTATCGACTCTCTGATGACAGTAAACATGCTATTCTGCGGCCACGATTGGAATTCTATGATCCACACATTTTGTCTTGCGGCCACAGAATGAGTTCTTCACTAAGTTCCCCTAAATTCCACATCTGCGGACCGCACAAATTCAAGTGCGGTCGCAGAATTCAAAAGTTACGTACAAGTCAATTTTCTTTTCTATCTAGGTCTTGCAATTTTGTGCACAATTTGTCATGGCAACATCATAGAATGATGAAATATGTCAACCCAGTCCCCATAGAGCATGTATTAGTTAACCCATTACAGATTTACCCTCACATAGATACACAATGAATTCTAATTACAAATGGCCAAAAAAGGACAAAATCTACAAATTAAAAGAAAAAGATTAACAAGAAATTGAAGCATACCAGATGAATGAGTGTAATGAGTGACTGATCACAACTGTTATGTATGGAGACAAATGAAATCATCAAGAAATTTTTAATAGAGGAATATTTTTATGCTCAGAGAGTGAAAAACGTACAAAATGCCCCTATTCCTCTATTAATACTTTTTATATACTAAGGGAAAGAGGAGCAAGTGCGGTCCGCACTCTGTTACCTGATGAGCATCTCATCTGCATTCCGCACAATTTTGTGTGCGGCCGCAGATTTCCAGTCGCGGCCGCAGCTTTCATGTGTGGTCGCACATTGACCTTTTCTCTAACAGCCTAAACATCATAGAGTTAGTATTTTCACCCTCTCATCTGTATGGTCCGTAAGCTAATCACACGACCGCAATGTTCTTTTGCTGCAGCAACCAAAAAATATGCGGTCCGCACAAATTAACTCCGGTCCGTAATTCTTGGAATACTTAGCCAGATTTCAGTCCACAATTCCTGTAAGTCACACTCACCCCTGTAACACACATCAAATCAAGTTATAATAAAAAGAACAGCTAACTACGAAAGAAAAATGAAAATAAACATGTGTTGCCTCCTAAGAAGCGCCTGATTTAACGTCGTGGCACGACGCAGAATACCATCAATTGAAATGAATGACCACCATGACGTCACTATCTCCAACTTTTTTCAAGTGGTGCTTCACCCAGTGACCATTGACTCGAAATACTTCATTATTTTTTCTTCAAGTCTAATGCACCAAAAGGTGTCACACCCAAAATTTCAAAAGGACCACTTCATTTAGACTTTAGCTTCCCTGAAAATATCCCGGTCGAGCAAGCCTGCACAGTGCCGTTTACCCAATTCACCCATGAATAACGAGAAGAATATATTTCATTAATTAGACAGTAAGAGTTCATGTGAATAACACCAGTTCATTTCCATTAGTTACGTTATTAACAAGTCTCCAAAACAGTACATTGTACAATCATAGTTAAGGTGGAACAAATGATACGATTACAACATTTTTAGTTTAACCTACTCAAAAACAGATACAACCCACACTATGTCTACGGAGCCTCTAACAGGAACAAAAGAGAGCTATGACAGTGCCGGCAACAAGGCCCCGGCTATACCTCAAAACGCTATGTACAAAGGATAAGAGATACATGACCCCGAAATGAAGTGGGGCTCACCAAGTCAGCTGAGGAGAGGGTGTGCTGCTATCACTGATCAATACCACCTGCTACGGAACCACCTGCATCCATTAAATATGCAGCGCCTCCAACAAAAGGGGCGTTAGTACATATGGAATAATACTAGTATGTAAACCTGAACACCCTCTCAATAGAACGAGTAACAGTAAACGGAGAATAAAATATCAAATCAATAAGAGACTCAAACAGTATCAAAGTGTCAAATTAGGGGGAAAGTAAATTTCAAGTAAGTTTCAGTAATTTAATTTGGGAGATATTTAGCACCGATACACCACCGTATTTTAGAACGGAGTCCGATCTTAGCCCGACCAGCTAAACTGTCTCACCCTGAGACATACACTCATAATACCACCATATGCGCAATATGGCGTCCGATCTCAGCCCGATCGGCTAATCCACCTCACCACAATGCCGTGTGGATCGACATCACATCACATATCGCTAGCAATAATCTCATCCCATTTAAGGGAAAATATCTCAACACACCAATCCCATCCCATATTAGGGGAAACAGTCTCATCGCATTAACACAGGGATTTACCCCTCAATCATTCCTACACCGGCAAGTGTCATTTCGGGGTTAGGTTGTTCCGACCTACCCTTCATCGGTGGCTAAACGATACTCCCAAGGAATTTATTATAAAAAGGATTTACCACTCATTTCACATTCTTTTACATGTCATTCATTTTATTGGCACCATTGGCCATAACGCTATATCATTCTTGGCACGTTGGTCATACTTCATAATTCATGCTCACTATTTCACTTCCAGTCATCATCATCGATATTCAACAACAAGGCCTTTCAAATCAAGACTTTAAACACCTACTTGAGCAATTTAGGGTCTTAGGCATATGTGACTTCTTACAGAATTTGACATGATAACTTTCACTAGAATCACGTTTTTAAATCTTAACATAATAACACACAGCCCATACTTAAACCATATTCTCAAACAGTAACTCAACATAGCAAGAATCTTTGGAATATATGTTGAACACATGTTTATTTTGACACAATGGTTATTTGGAATAATCAATTTATAATGAGCATCACGGGACTTACGAGGCTATTGTGGGGTTCAATTCTAAAAGAAGAGTTTAGCCAACATACCTAAAAAGAGCTTTTCGTAATGCAACAATAATGTCCCAACACTCCTAACAATGCCAATCTATAGAGGAGGGGAGAATTACAAGCACAATTAAAAAATTCGTATGGCAAGGGCTGTTACAACTATGACCCAACCTTTCCCCAACCAATTCAACAACAAGACCACCAAAGATTCACTACAAGAAAATGGGGCTTTAGAGAGAGGAAATCTGGTCGTTAAAAGTCCAATTTTGGTCGTTATAAGTTGATAACGACCGGAAAAAATCCGATCGTCATCGATCGTTAAAAGTCCCGACGTTAAAAGTTAACGACCAGTTTACAATCCAGTCGTTAAAGGATCTTTAGCAACACCGTAATTAAGTCAATTCGAGTGCTTTTAGCGACCGATATTCCCTACGTTAATTGTATAATTACTTTTAACAACTAATATTCTCTTTGTTAATAGTCATTTATCTGTTTGAGAAGCTTGTCGTTAAAGAGTTTTAATGATCATATTTTTCTTCGCTAATATGAAAATGTAATAAACATAATTAAGAAAATTTAAATTACATGAATAGTAATAATTATTTATATGCTTTCATACACGCTTAACAACATTGGAAAATAAACCAAATACTTGATATCTTGTTAAATACAAAGAACTGAAGTATCATATTTACCAAAAATCAATCCAAATTGTAAGAAACCCATCTTATTAAAATAATAAAAAGTAAAAATAACGCAAACCCAACCAGGAGACAACTGGAAGCATAAAGGTAGGTGAGTTAAGCATCATTTTAAATAATTCCTAAAAAGAATAAAAGTAAAATTGCAGCATATATATGTACACAATGTCTTTAAACCATCACTGACGAACTAAAAACCACTTGTACTTCAATTTGCTCTACACTTTCTTCAAGGATAGGCTCTTCGGATTTCAAATTTTTGATATGTTAAAATAATAAATTTATGCCAGTTTAGTAACAAAGGATAAATAACTAAAGAAGAAAATGAACACTTTAAAGGAAAAATAAACAGATAACACCTTAAATTATCAAATGCACAGATAGATAACCATATTCACGAGAAGTAAGTTGACTAGCCAAACAAGTGATAAGTTCAATTAAATTCTAGCCAAGTACCAAACTAACTTATACCAAATTACCCAATCATTATTGGACCCAAAATACACTTTTTCACCTTTCCAAAATTTTCCTAGACACGAAACCAAAACAAACATCATGAATCTCAACCAATGTTCCTGGATACTATTTGGCAATCTTCCACCAGCTTACGAAAAAATGAACCAGTACTTATTAAAGGGAGAACAGTGACCAAGCATTTAAGAAAAGAAAACCTTAAGTCTGTCTGCAAGATGGCTAGTATAACATGTCTTCCACCACAGTGCGTAATCTTTTTATTTATGATTATACGACTGGAAGACTCCGTATAGCATTCTAAGTTTCAAGTCTTGAAGCCATATTATTTAAAAGTATGGAGATATTAGATAGAATAGCAGATTCCCCATTTCTTTCCAACTAGTGTCTTCTCAACTATGGAAGAAGATCTCAATAATAGCTTAAAACCTTTTAAACCCTTGTCCAATGTATGAAATATATATGACATTTTAAATACCCAAGATTGTATCAAGGCCATGAAGAGGTTAGTTGTCATTTGATTACAAAGATTACTAGCAGTAACATGCAAAGAGATAAAGAAATTACCTGAAGAGCAATTTGAAGCTACTCATAGTAGATCAAGAAAATAAACCAAAATGCTCCAATTTTTACAAAAAGAAAATAATAACTAAAAAATCATAATCATAATAATAATAGTTGTAGCATTTTACTAGTAACTATAATAACAATAATTATAACAACAACATACTAACCAACAAAGCTCATGATTTTATCATCAAGAAACAAACAGAGAGAAATAAAAAAAAAGGCAACAATTCAGATGGAGATAAAGCTAGAAGCTAAAGCAAAAAGCTGTAGAAAAGAACAAAGAAAAGTAGAGTACCCTTTAGCTACTTCAAGAAAATTGCAGGCTCAGAGCTTAAGAAGTGTTATGACAGAATTGTTCTGCTTTGTGGGTATTCTAATTTCTACTAAAAATGGTGAGGTAGAAAGAGAGACAATAATAAGTGTAAAGAAATAGAGTTAAGATCATTGGAGAGAGAGAGAGAGTGTGGTGCAACATCAGATTAAAAAATTAAAGCAGACAACAACATATTACTTTAGCAGACAACATAATATATCTAATGTAAAATCTCTCCAAAATTCCTTATCTCCTGGTATGTTAGCAAGCACAAGTGCACCATGTACATAATATTTGAAACTTCATTCTTTTTTAAATTTACTTGTTTCGTTGACTATGTTTTTATTTATTCATAAACCTTAATGACATAAAGAAAAATTTCACATGAGCGTTGCAATATTTTCATCATAGAGTAAAATAGGATTTTCAATATACTAACCTGGTAAATGATTCAATCTATTGATCACTTGAAGATGGTGATGAAGTCTGATCAAACACTATCTTTTTAAGCTGTGCGTATTTACTCTCTAGCTCATCATATTTACTCTCTAGCCCTTCCAAACATCCTTTTAGTGATTCATTTTCTTTTAAAGTAGCATTCAGCTTTACCAACAATGCAGCTTTAGAGGAGTTACCACCTTTCAACTCCTTAGCTGTTATTCCACCACCAAATCCAACTACATGACTCTTTCGTTGAGGTCCAAAGCACCTTTCTACAACTTCAATATTTGTAAGAGACGATTCAGATTGCACCAATTCTTTGATTTTATCCTGTAAAATAAAAAAGTAATTTAATTAAAATAATACTACACAGTAAATAAATAATGTAAATTGAAATTTATCAATAAACATACATATTTCTCATTGGTTTCAGGTTTGAAAAGCTTGTTGTTCTTCTTACGAGTCTAAAAATAAATAGTTGCCACATCTGGTGGATTACCATCTTTACCTCCCTTCACATTCAAGTAAACAAGTCAACGAAATCTTTGTAATAAAGATGAGGTTTCTTAATAGAATTATAAGATTTACTTACCAATTCATAATTGATCTCCCTAATTGGCTTACTACCCGTACGATGAGGCATACTCAACTTAGACCTATTGACCGGGTTTCTTGTACTTGTCTCCTAAATTAACAACACACCGGCAAAATTCTGGTCAGCCACTTAATATAACACGATGTTAACAAATAGCTATAAAATCATACTGTCAAGACCCAATTCTGGTTTAGGCCGTGAGGGCGCCCAACACCGTTGCTAGCAAGCCGACAATGGACAATCTAGTAATTTGCGTTTTTCTTCTTTTTTTAAAAGTTTTTCAAATAGTTAACTTTCCTTAAACATAAAGAATTTACCAAATAACGGAATTTAAAGTGATCAAAATGAAAGCAGCTAAATGAAATCATAACCATAGAAATACAACCCAAAAATCATGAGTCTACTAATGTGTGTGTGTCAAGAACCGGTGTCACAAGTATATGGGCTACTAGTAGAATATACAAAAGAATTCTAATCTACTGCGTGAAATGGAATAGACAGAACATATAAACAAAAGAAAGACTCTTGCTGCTGCAGGATGACTCAGAAGGGAAGCTCGCCGTATAGTCTCGTAGTGAGGATCAAACATGCGTACCGAACTGGAAACCAGATGTACCTACCTCAGATCCTTCACAGTCAAGTGCAGAAGTGTAGCGTGAGTACATAAACAACACGTACCCTATAAGTATCCAGTCTAACCTCGAAGAAGTAGTGGCGAGGGGTCGACTTTGACACTTATTATGGGTCAACAATGATATATCAAATTTTATACTAAGCATGGATTTCATGAACAATACTGAAAGCTAAAATATCAGGAAAATAGTAAATTCTTCTTTTGCAAATATTAAATCCTGAGTTTAGTTTAATTATTTAATAGCTCGTATTTCAAGGCATTTTAAGCAATATAAATAATGAATAGGTCCAAAGTTTTTCATGCGCATATTATACCGAGGTCGTACAGATTGATCCAACTTAATATTTCAACTATGCACTGCCGAGGATCGAACGGCACGAACCATAGATGCATCTATCTGCTACTGAGGCGTTCGGCCCGCTCCACAAATAGAAAATATTTCAAATAACACACAAATTCTCATTTATAGTCAAGTGTTCCATTCGTAACTTTACGTAAATGAATTTAACATTTTACAATTCTTTTATCAACTTCCAATATGACTTAAGCAATTAACTCAACAAGTAGGAGTGCAAATATTTCAAGTATAGCATTGTATAGATCCAAGACTAACCGGACAATAGCATAAATAGTAGCTACGTACGGACTCTCGTCACCTCGTACGTATGTAGCCCCCACGCGCAGGAGCACATGTTAGTTATAATTTACCTATGGGGTTAATTCCCTCTTACAAGATTAGAAAAGAGACTTACCTCGTCTCAAGGCCTACTTTCCGGTCAAAGATGTTTGCCCCACCCTCAATTTGGCGCCAAACTACTCAAAACTAGTCAAATGTTATATGAAATAATGAATACATGCTTAAAAGTTCATACCCTAACTATCAAAATGATTTCCCAAGCCTATTTGCAAAAATACTAAAACTCACCCCGATGGCCCGAATTCCGAAAATATTTGAAGAAAGATGTTACCCATAACCTTAGGAATTTAAATATATGATTTTTACTAAGTTCCATAACAAATTTCGTGGTTAAATTTCATTTTATCAAAAACCTAGGTTTTCACTTAAACCCATGATTTTTCACTAATTTATATATTATTAGCTACTCTTAATCTATGTATTTAAATCAAGATGGGTAGAAATCACTTACCTCCAAGTGCTAGGCGAAATCCCCTCCTTAAAAGCTCTAAAATAGCCCAAGAGTGAAAGAGAAATATGATAAAAATGGCCTAAGTCCCGTATGAAATGAACCCTTACTGCCCAGCGATTTTCGCACCTGAGGTGCCTTGGCCGCATCTGCGGTCTCGCACCTGTGGCTATGGCCTCGCAGATACGTTTTTCCTTCACCTGGCCTTACTCCACATCTACGGACAGAAGGGGCCGCTTCTACAAGCCTAGTCACACATGCGACCACAGATCTCGCACCTACGGTCACGTAGGTGCGCCTAATCCTCCGCATCTACGGTTCCTGGGTTGCCCTTGATATTTTGCTTATGCGGCTCGTGGATAGCATTTACGAGCCCGCACTTGCGACTGGCCAAGCGCATGTGCGATTATGACAAATATGGGAGCTTCAACTATTCCTTTAAGCTCCCAACTTGGCTCGAGCCTCGTCTGATCAAAACAAGGGACCCCCGGGGCCTCGCCCGAACATACCAGCAAGTTTGAAATCATAAAACGGACTCGGTCAAACTCTCGCAATGCCCAAAACAACACTAAAACTAAGATTCGCAACCCAAAACTCATTGAATCAAACTTATAAACTTCAAGTTCTTCAATTTACTCCAAATGCGCCGAAATGTACTTAAACTACCCAGATTGACACCAAATTTTTCGTGCAAGTATTAAATGACATTATGGAACTATTCCCAGTCTCGGAATTTCGTTAGCACCTCGATATCACAAAAATCCGCTCCAAATCAAATTTAAAGAACTTCTAAAGATTTCAAAGAACCAACTTTCTCTATTAGGCGCCAAAACGCTCCCGGGTAATCCAAAACCCGATCCGAACATACGCTCAAGTCTGGAATCATCATACAAACCTATTGGAACCGTCAAATCCCGATTTCGAGGTGGTTTACTCAAAATATTGACCGAAGTCAAACTTGGCATTTTAGCCAACCTTAAGCAACCAAGTATTCTGATTTCAACCCGAACTCTTCAAAATCCCGAACCAACCATCCCCGCAAGTTATAAATTAATAAAAGCACATACGAGAAGTATTATTTAGTTGAACGAGGTTCTAAAAAGTAAAACGACCGGCCTGCGAGACTTTCAAGAGAACCTTCTCGCCCATCATAAACGATAAATCACGCGCCTTCTGATCCGCGTAACTCTTCTGTCGGGACTGAGCTGTGCGAAGCTGCTCCTGAATCAACTTTACCTTTTCCAAGGCATTTTAAGCAATATAAATCCTGAATAGCTCCTAAGTTTTTCATGCGCATATTATGCCGAGGTCGTACGGACTGATCCAACTTAATATTTAAACTATGCACTGCCGAGGATCGAACGACACGAATCATAGATGCATCTATCTGCTTCCGAGGCATTCGGCCCGCTCCACAAATAGAAAACATTTCAAATAACGCACAAATTCTCATTTATAGTCAGATGTTCCATTCGCAACTTTACGTAAATGAATTTAACCTTTTTCAATTCTTTTATCAACTTCCAATATGACTTAAGCAATTAACTCAACAAGTAGGAGTGCAAGCATTTCAAGTATAGCGTTGTATGCGTCCAAGACTACCTGGACAATAGAATAAATAGTAGCTACGTACGGACTCTCGTCACCTCGTACGTATGTAGCCCCCACGCGCAGGAGCACATATTAGATATAATTTACCTATGGGGTTAATTCCCTCTTACAAGATTAGAAAAGAGACTTACCTCCTCTCAATGCCTACTTTCCGGTCCAAGATTTTTGCCCCACCCTCAATTTGGCGCCAAACGACTCGAAACTAGTCAAATGTTATATGAAATAATTAATACATGCTTAAAAGTTCATACCCTAACTATCAAAATGATTTCCCAAGCCTATTTGCAAAAATACTAAAACTCACCCCCATGGCCCGGATTCCGAAAATATTTGAAGAAAGATGTTACCCATAACCTTAGGAATTCAAATATAAGATTTTTACTAAATTCCATAACAAGTTTCGTGGTTAAATCTCATTTTATCAAAAACCTAGGTTTTCACTTAAACCCATGATTTTCACTAATTTACATATTATTAGCTACCCTTAATCTATGTATTTAAATCAAGATGGGTAGAAATCACTTACCTCCAAGTGTTAGGCGAAATCCCCTCCTTAAAAGCTCTAAAATCGCCCAAGAGTGAAAGAGAAATATGATAAAAATGGCCTTAGTCCCGTATGAAATAAACCCTCACTGCCCAGCGATTTCCACACCTGCGGTGCCTTGGCCACATCTGCGGTCTCGCACCTGTGGCTATGGCCTCGCAGGTATGTTTTTCCTTCACATGGCCTTACTCCGCATCTGCGGACAGAAGGGGCCGCTTCTACGAGCCTAGTCGCACATGCGACCACAGATCTCGCACCTGTGGTCACGCAGGTGCGCCCAATCTTCCGCATCTACGGTTCCTGGCTTGCCCTCTATATTTTGCTTATGCGGCTCGTGGCTCGCATTTACTAGCCCGCACCTGCGGCTGGCCAAGCGCATGTGCGATTATGACAGATATGGGAGCTTCAACTATTTCTCTAAGCTCCCAACTTGGCTCGAGCCTCGTCCGATCGGCACTCGGGGCCCCCGGGGTCTCACCCGAGCATACCAGCAAGTTTGAAATCATAAAACGGACTCGATCAAACTCTCGCAATGCCCAAAACAACACTAAAACTAAGAATATCAACCCAAAACTCATTGAATCAAACTTATTAACTTCAAGTTCTTCAATTTACTCCAAATGCGTCGAAATATACTTAAACTACCCAGATTGACACCAAATTTTTTGTGCAAGTATTAAATGACATTATGGAACTATTCCAGGTCTCAGAATTCCGTTAGGACCTCAATATCACAAAAATCCGCTCCAAATCAAATTTAAAGAACTTCTAAAGCCTTCAAAGAACCAACTTTCTCTATTAGGCGCCAAAACGCTCCCAGGTAATACAAAACCCGACCCGAACATACGCTCAAGTCTGGAATCATCATACAAACCTATTGAAACCGTCAAATACAGATTTTGAGGTCGTTTACTTAAAATATTGACCGAAGTCAAACTTGGCCTTTTTAGCCAACCTTAAGCAACCAAGTATTCTGATTTCAACCCGAACTCTTCCAAATCCCGAACCAACCATCCCCGCAAGTTATAAATTAATAAAAGCACATACGAGAAGTATTATTTAGTGGAACGAGGTTCTAAAAAGTAAACGACCAGTCTGCGAGACTTTGAAGAGAACCTTCTCGCCCATCATAAATGATAAATCACGCGCCTTCTGATCCGTGTAACTCTTCTATCGGGACTGAGCTGTGCGAAGCCCCTTCTGAATCAACTTTACCTTTTCCAAGGCATTTTAAGCAATATAAATCATGAATAGCTCCTAAGTTTTTCATGCGCATATTATGCCGAGGTCGTACGGACTGATCCAACTTAATATTTAAACTATGCACTGCCGAGGATCGAACGACACGAACCATAGATGCATCTATCTGCTACCGAAGCGTTCGGCCCGCTCCACAAATAGAAAACATTTCAAATAACACACAAATTCTCATTTATTTTCAGTTGTTCCATTCGCAACTTTACGTAAATGAATTTAACCTTTTTCAATTCTTTTATCAACTTCCAATATGACTTAAGCAATTAACTCAACAAGTAGGAGTGCAAACATTTCAAGTATAGCATTGTATGGGTCGAAGACTACCTGGACAATAGAATAAATAGTAGCTACGTACGAACTCTCGTCATCTCGTATGTATGTAGTCCCCACGCGTTGGAGCACATATTAGTTATAATTTACCTATGGGGTTAATTCCCTCTTACAAGATTAGAAAAGAGACTTACCTCCTCTCAAGGCCTACTTTCCGGTCCAAGGTTTTTTCCCCACTCTCAATTTGGCACCAAACGACTCGAAGCTAGTCAAATGTTATATGAATTAATTAATACATGCTTAAAAGTTCATACCCTAACTATCAAAATGATTTCCCAAGCCTATTTGCAAAAATACTAAAACTCACCCCCGGGCCTGGATTCCGAAATTATTTGAAGAAAGTTGGTACCCATAACCTTAGGAATTCAAATATATGAATTTTACTAAATTCCATAACGAATTTCGTGGTTAAATCTCACTTTATCAAAAACTTATGTTTTCACTTAAACCCATGAATTTTCACTAATTTACATATTATTAGCTACCCTTAATCTATGTATTTAAATCAAGATGAGTAGAAATCACTTACCTCCAAGTGCTAGGCGAAATCCCCTCCTTAAAATCTCAAATCGCCCAAGAGTGAAAGAGAAATACGATAAAAATGGCCTAAGTCCCGTATTAAATGAACCCTCACTTCCCAGCAATTTTCGCGCCTGTGGTGCCTTGGCCGCATCTTCGGTCTCGCACGTGCGTTTTTCCTTTACCTGGCCTTACTCCGCATCTGCGGACAGAAGGGGCCGCTTCTACGAGCCTAGCTGCACCTGCGACCACAGATCTCGCACCTGCGGTCACGCAAGTGCGCCCAATCTTCCGCATCTATGATTCCTGGGCTGCCCTCGATATTTCGCTTATGCGGCTCCTGGCTCGCATTTACGAGCCCATGGGAGTTTCAGCTGTTGCTCTAAGATCCCAACTTGGCTCGAGCCTCGTCCGATCGGTACTCGGGGCCCCTTGGGCCCCGCCCGAACATACCACCAAGTTTGAAATCATAAAATGGACTCGCTCAAACTCTCGCAACGCCCAAAACAACATTAAAACTAAGAATCTCAACCCAAAACTCATTGAATCAAACTTATAAACTTCAAGTTCTTTAATTTACTCCAAATGCGCTGAAACGTACTTAAATTACCCAGATTGACACCAAATTTTTCGTCCAAGTATTAAATGACATTATGGAACTATTCCCGGTCTCGGAATTCCGTTAGGACCTCGATATCAC